>NW_016158433.1:36412-36602 GCF_001687245.7 Rhagoletis zephyria
CAACAATAATTTGAAAAAATGGTAGAAGTGATAGCTATTTCGGAAATCACCACATTTCCTCATCAGACTTCTTTCAGCAGGTTTCGACCCGACGATCACCACTGACTCCTCGTTTGCTTTATTCCACTATTTTCATTTTATGTTATGCCAACACAATCAAGCGCAGCTATTCCGCTGCAATTCAATTGAT
>NW_016158433.1:36765-61016 GCF_001687245.7 Rhagoletis zephyria
TATTCAACAATTTTTATTGAGCTCGAGGCCGTTTTTTAATGAAAGTTTTATTGTGGGAAAGCAACAATATTTGNGTGATTTCCGAAATAGCTATCACTTCTACCATTTTTTCAAATTATTGTTGCTTTTCCACAATAAAACTTTCATTAAAAAACGGCCTCGAGCTCAATAAAAATTGTTGAATTTAATTGTTATAAGGCCAAAAAATAACAAAAAACAAATATTTCTTATAATTTCCTTGAGAGCTGGATTCTTAGCTTTAAGATACAGTTTGTATTTGAGGTTATTAGCTTTAGTGGGGGTTTGAACCCCAAAACCCACCCCTTGTGTGCGCTAATGTAAGCCACCAATATGCATGGAGAGTGAAAACCAAATTTTGAAGAGCATAGTGGATTTCCTCTTGCCACTCGAAATTCCCGGGGAATTTCTCTTTTATCCTTTCGAACGGTAGCAACCATTGTAAGTCCATTATCAAAGAGTTGTTTTGCAATTTTTAGAGAGGAAAACCAATTGTTGGTTATGTTAATATTTCTGCGCAAAACCGGGTGCACCATTCTCATTACGATATCACATATTTCATTGCTTGAGCGAAATGGTTCTTCGGGTTGTTGGCCGGCGTATAGCTCCAAGTTGTATGTGTATGGGTAATGAGCATGTACAAGTGCAAAAACCTTCAGTCCGTACTTGGCAGGTTTACTTGGGATATATTGTCGAAATGAACAACGCCCTCTGAAGGCCAAGAGTTGTTCATCAAAAGTCATTTCAGCGCTCGGTATGTAGTAATTTTGAAAGTTTTCGAGAATTAAATCAAATATTTGGCGAATCGGAGCCAATTTTTCGATCTTGACGATCAGTAATATCATCAAAGCATATTACTCTAAGAAGAAACTCAAATCGTTGTTCAGACATAGTCAAATATACTGAATCTATTCGAGTGTGTTTTTCGTGCTCAAATATTTGACTTGTACTTGAACGACCAATTTTTAATACATCAGCCATGAGTAAGATTCCAGTAACCCCTTTAATCTCAGTTTTATTTGTTGATTTGGCATCTTTTTCCCTTGCATATTTTGTCTTGATATGGTCAATTTTTATATTAGTATATTTGATAATGAGGTCAATTACATTATTGTAGAGAAAAAGTGACGTGCAGTCCTCAGGTCTGGTTTTTTGTCGTGCGATAGGGCCAGGGGGCACAAATACGATATTATGTCTCCTTGTTCTTCCTCTATTTGTGGGAACATTTTTTTGTCCACACAGTGTTATGAGCACCCAGATAAATGTCTGCATAAGTCATTCTTAGCATACAAAATTATGAAAAATACTTACGTATTCGGTCGCGCGGCATACATATGTAGACATAGAAAAACATCCACCTAGCTACATGGCTGTCTCCAGATAGAAAAACGAGAAACCAAATCGATCATGTTGTGATAGATGGAAGGCATGCTTCCAGCGTTTTAGACGTACGTACACTCCAAACATTGACTCGGACCAACAATGCAAGGAGAGCTTAACATCGAAAAGCTGCAATCNACCACTATCTTGTTGTAGCCAAGATACGCACCCGCCTCTGTGCAGCAAAAAATGTGCGCCCAACAATGCAAGGAAAGCTTAACGTCGAAAAGCTGCAATCACAACAGACGGCCAATTTATTCGCCACTCGACTCACACACCTGCTCTTTGAGAGCACTCTTTAACAATCCGACATACGCGAGCAGTGGAACCACATTTCCCGATCATTAGGTACCGCCACCGAAGAAGTAGGTGGATTTCAGCGAGGGCGAAAGAACAACTGGTACGATGAGGAATGTCAAGAAGCCGCAGAGAAAAAAGACGCCTCCTATAGGGTCATGCTGCGATCGGGCGCAAAGCGAGCTATATGGGAGCGTTATAGGGAACTGAAGAAGGCAGCGAGACGTATTTGCCGCAATAAGAAGAGACTGGCCAAAATACGTGAGTGCGAAGAGCTTGAGATGCTGGCCGACAGGAAGAACGCCCGAAAATTCTACCAGAGGGTTAGGCGACTTACGGAAGGTTTCAAGACCGGGGCAAACTCCTGTCAGAACAATAATGACGACCTAGTGACCGATGTCCAAAATGTACTTAAATTGTGGAGGGAACACTTCTACAACTTACTGAATGGTAGCATCGCTGAAAGTAGTTGAGAAGACGAACCCGAGTCCCCAGTCGATGATGATGGAGTAGCTGTCCCACCGCCTGACTATGACGAGGTACGAATAGCGATTACGCGGCTGAAAAACAACAAATCTGCTGGAGCTGACGGCCTGCCAACCGAGCGATTTAAGTACGGCGGCGAGGAGCTGATGAGGTGCATGCAACAGCTCGTATGCAGAATATGGTCAGATGAACGCATGCCCGACCACTGGAATTTAAGTGTGCTCTGCCCAATCCACAAGAAAGGCGACCCCAGCATTCGCGCCAACTACCGCGGAATCAGCCTTATAAGCATAGGTTATAAGGTCGTATCGAGTGTATTGTGCGAAAGACTGAAGCCCACCGTCAACGAACTGAATGGACCTTATCAGTGTGGTTTTAGGCCTGGCAAATCCACCATACATCAAGTATTTACAATACGCCAAATACTGGAAACGACCCGCGAGAATAGGATCGACACATACCATCTATTTGTCTATTTCAAAGCCCCTTCGACAGCACGAAGAGAAGTCGCCTTAATACGGCTGTGTAAAATGACGTTGAGCAATACAACCAGCTCCGTCAGAACAGGGAAGGATCTCTCCGAGCCGTTTGATACCAAACGAGGTTTCAGACAAGGGGACTCCTTTTCGTGTAATTTCTTTAATCTGACGTTGGAGAAGATAATAAGAGCCGCAGAACTGAACCGCTCAGGCACAATACTGTACAAGAGCGGACAATTGTTGGCGTATGCCGACGACATCGATATTATCGGTAAAAAACAAGGGCTACGTCTGTTCCGCCTTCTCGGGATTGGATAGAGAAGCAAAGCGAATGGGTCTGGTGGTGAACGAGGATAAAACGAAGTATCTCCTGGCATCACACAAATAGTCAGAGCATACGCGTCTTGGCACCCACGTCACTGTTGACAGTTACAAGTTTGAAAAAGTAGACGACTTCGTTTATTTGGGAACCAGTATTAACACCAATAATAATGCTAGCCTTCAAATCCAACGGAGAATCACTCTTGCCAACAAGTGCTACTTTGAGCTCAGTATAGGGCTGCCAGACGTCCCGGTTTTCCCGGACTTGTCCCGGTTTTAGACTATTTGTCCCGGTGTCCCGGTTCAACCTTAAAATGTCCCGAGTTTCGTTTAAGTGTCCCGGTTTTCGATTTGATTGCACAAATTTTGAATAAAAATGACTACACTGAGAGAAAAAACGCGTTGTAATATTAAGAAAAATTTTATGAATTTACTGGGGGAAATAACGCATAGTAAACATGAATATTTTTTATTTGATTATCGTTGTAAAATTTTCGTATTTAAAAACAATACTTTCATACCACGCACACGTGGTGTTGAATCAAACTGAAGTATTGAATGCACATTTACATGTCTGGCTGTAGCACATGTCTGGAGTGCACGAAGAAGCTTGCCAAAAATTGCTAATTTCCAGAGCGTCATATATTTTTTTTAACTTAATTATGAAAAAGCATACGTTAGGTGCAAAGCGCTTCATTTTAATATTGGCGTTGTTATGCCCGCCTTGCGTACCTCTTACTACTTGGTGTCCAACGTCGGCCGCTTGTGGCCGCTCTTGTGGTAGAACCAAGAAATGGCTGCTCCGGTACGCTGGTGTACACTTGCTGGGTCGGCTGGTTGGGTGTAGCCCCAAAATCACTCCAAACTATCCGCGATATTTATAATTTTAAACTACACACCCGTTAGACTACCTTCGCTTGGAAATAAAATAACTTTTGTAAATTTAACAATTTTTTATTAGAAGCGCGTGTCCGTTTGGTTAAAAGGCTAGTTACGAATTAAATTCAACATTTTTACAAAACTGACGCCTAGCCCATGTGGAAGGAAATAAACTGTTGTTTGTTGGCAGTAGTACCAACATTATGGTAGTGTTGAATGGCGCTGCCATATCAATGGGGTTGCCATTACATCACCCTCCTTGGGAAAGATTATTGTAAGGTGATCAGGCTTTCAATAATCTATTGCTCCAAGAGGCGATGGTAAATTGATGTGGAGGAATGAGATGCATAATAAAACGATTATTTCCTTCCCCCCTTTACTCATTCGTCCATATCAATTTGTATGTATATATTTACATAATTCGAGAAAAAAATATTTCCACTTGAACTAATGGCGCTATTATTTTGTCTTAATTAATTAATTCTAGTAATTTAATCTGATAATTTGTATTACCAAATATACAAGCGATAATTTTCTTTGTTGGAATCTTTATGTATATGTATATGTATATTTTATAAAATTTAATATTTGTTTTATTCGTTTCTTGTAGAATTTTGAAATTTTGGATGTACAAATTGAATATTGAGTATGGAAAGTTTCAATAGAACTTGCTTATTATATGTACATGTATAATATACTAACATTTGTATATTTCAATTAATTTTCCGTTTTTTTTCTAATATATAACGTTTAGGAATAGTTATTGTATTTTTTTTGACATATTATTTTAATTCATTGGTGTAGCTTAATATTTAAACATTATAGCTAGGTATAGGTGTAACTGACGTGGACGATTCATATTTAGTTAAATTGGTAAATTTTACAACATAGAAAAAATGCATATGAAAATGTGTTAAGTGACCTTTTGAAATCGGTTTTTGTGAACTGTTTTAAATTTATTTTTGTATTTATCAAAAACATTTACACCGTCTACTTTCTGTACAACATAAGGACCTAGATAAATATTGCTATGTTTATCTCTAGGTTCCTTTTGTATTAAAACCGTATCTTTTTCTTCAATTGGTACAGGACGGGCATTTTTATCAAATGACTTCTTCGATTGGATTTTATGTTTTGTTACGAGTTCTTTAGCGAGTGCATGAGATTTTTGCAAACGATACTTTACTTCTTTTGCATAATTGTCAACGTTGTAAATTGGATCAATTTTTACTTTTTGTACTTCGTTTGGTAAAACAGCGTTTTTACCAAAAATCAGTTCAAATGGAGTAAATTTATTATCAAAAACAGTATTTGAGGTTGTGTTATGCAAAGAAGTAAAATATTTTATATATGTATCCCAGTCGGAATATGATTCATTTAAAAATGCTCGTAAGTACTCATTAAATACTCTATGATTTCGTTCTATTGTACCTACAGTTTCGTGATGGTGTGCTGTCGAAAAGTCATGTTTAATTTTGAAAAGTTTGGGTAATTCAGCAAAAAGTTCGTTTTTATATTCAGTCCCTAAATCAGATTTTATAGACCGCATAATGCCATATACTAAAATGAAACTTTCAAAAATTGCTGATGCAACAGTTTTATCACGATTTATCTGGTATTGGAACAGTAACTAAATATTTTGAGAGATCGCAAATAATGGTAACTGCGAACTTATTACCATATTTCGATTCTGGTAAAGGTCCTATTGTATCGATAACAACAATATCTTTTCCTACTTAATTTGTTCACAGGTGCTGCCAGAGTTGCAAAATTGGGGATAAATCTTCGGTAATAGTTTGCAAATGCGACAAAACGTCGTACTGCATCTTTGTCAGTAGGTTTGGTATACTTTTTAATTGCAACTATTTTTGAATCGTCTGGCAGCAGACCTTTTGCTGAGCATTTATGCCCTAAAAACGTTACTTCGGGCCTGCGAAAATTGCATTTTTTTGGATTTAGTTTTAAATTGAAATTTCGACAAGTTTCAAAAACTTTCGCTAAATTTTTAATGTGACNGGTGGAATACCAGAAAAAGCTATACTCACCATTTGTGAGAATGAGTTGGGTGCTATACTTAAACCGAATGGCAGTACTTTCCATCGATATGCTCCACGGCTAAAAGAAGTTATATCACGTGAATCTTCATGCAAGGGGATTTGGTGAAATCCAGAAAAAAGAACTCAAGTAGAAAAATATTTAGCTCTGCCAAGATTGTCCAAAATATCGTCAACTCGTGCAAGAGGGAATTTATCCGCAATAAGTTTTTTGTTGACTGCGCGGAAATCAACGCACATACGATATGCTTTTTGACCATTAGTAAACTTTTTAGGAACCAAAATTAGAGGACTAATGTAATTGGAATAACTTCCTTCAATTAAATCGTTATCTAGTAATTTGCTAACTTGTGCGAGTTATCTCTTCACGTTGGAAATATGGTAGACGATAGTTTTTTACATATACCGGGTTAGTGTCAGTCAGCCTAAGTTTCTGTGCATAAAAATTGTTTACTGTCATTTTGTCATTGTCAAGAGCGAAAATGTCTGCAAATTTGATGCAAAGGTCAAGTAAGTTGCAGTTAGTTCCTGTGGTGATTTGGTTTTTCAAAATATTTGTTAATTCGTTCGTTCGTGAGTCTTCTGTCTTGGTTTTATTAATTGAGTAAACGTGATAGTCAGAAAGTTTTTCAGTACGAATATTTATATTCTTTACATGTTTTACTTCATCTGTGGTATTTATGATTTTAATAATTGGGTTATTTCTATGAACTATGCATCTTGCTTTGAATACACCGTTTTCGACTTCTTGTGATTCTATAAAAAGTGGATCTGGCGAATTGCCAAAATTGAAAATTCGATAAACCTCGCATCTGGGTGGTATGATACAAGTGTCGCTTTCGGTTCCGTGTAGGATTGGTATCGCGACTTTTTCATTGCTTACCCAAAAGGAAATACAATTGCTTGCATAGCTAATAACGCATTTGTTATTTTTTAGAAAATCTTTACAGAATATACCGTCAGATGGTATGTTAAAGTCATCGTTTACTGCATGTAAGGTATGTTTAATGTAAAAATCAGTAAAAGTCAAGTTTATGGTAATCGTACCTAAAGTAGAAACAGTTTTGGAAGTGACACCGGTAATGTTAATTATGTCATTCGTATTTATAGAAAAATCCTTATCAATGCTAGAATTTTTTATTAGAGAAATGTCGGCTTGCGTGTCGACTAAAAACGTACAAAATTTGTTTGACCCATTAATTTTCAATTCGATAAAGTCGGAGTAATTCAAATTTAAGCAATAAATGCCCTTTGTTGAAAAAGATTTATTTAATTGTCCAATTCTTCCGCCCTCAGTGTTCACTCCTGAGGGGCGTGTGCGTTTAAAGCGCGCACATTAGCATTATTGCGTGGATTCGGACGTCTATTATTATTATTGGCATTCTTGTTTCGATTTCTATTATTTGAATTCCGATTATTGGAATTAAAATTATTACTGTTTCCCCTAGCACTGTTATTGTATCTGCCGTTATTACTATTATTGCTGTACCTACTGAAGTTAGTATTGCTTTGTCTGAAATTATTATTGTTGTACATATTAAAATCGTGACCTCTGAAGCTACCTCTAAAACTATTTGGCCTATTACCCGGTAGAGGTGTCAAACTATCGATAGTCACACCATCGATAGTTTTGATAGTTTTCAGAAAACTATCAATATTCACGATAGTCTCGAAAAAAACAAAACTATCGATAGCACTATCGATAGCGCTTAGGTTGCTTTGTTTTTACAGGATCATAGTGAAATAAATATTATCTTATAAAAGTTATAATCATACAAAATTAAGTAACTACTTAGCCAAAATGCTTCTCTTTTTAGAAAGTTCAAAAACAAACACAAGTTATACAAACAAAACGGGATTTACGATTAACATATGTATGTATAATTTCAAAAAAATTGGGAGAGATGATCTATAGTCCTACTAAACTATCGATATTTTTGATAGTATAAGAGAAAACTATCAATGAGTATTGATAGTCTAAAAAAGTTGAAACTATCGATACTATCGATAGTTCCATCGATAGTTTGACAACTCTATTACCCGGGATTGAAACGCTAATACTTGACGCTCTTTCACTTGATTATTTTGTTCGACTATCATTTTTGCCACTACGTCCTTTGAATCACTGAAGGTAGTTGACGATAAAATTGATTTGACCAAATCCGACCGAGTATTAAGTCTACAAACGTTAACTGTTTGCTCGACTGCCATTTCATGAGCCTTAGACTGAGTCATACCTTCAATGATCAAAGAACGCTCTAATGCATCCGAATGCTCCTCGACACGCTTAGCAAATTCCGTATAATTGTTATTTGTGACATGTAAAGATGCAATTTTCCCAGCTACTACTTTCGAGTTGTCTGGTTTTATTCTGTTTCTCAACGCATCTTTTATTTGTCTAACAGAGTTAACTTCGGTTGGAATTGCTTCACGTGCTTTGCCTTCGAGCTTCGATTTCAAAAATGATATAAAAGTTGTATTTAAATTTTCATCTGCAAAATCTTCAATTAAATTAATTTTGACTATAAACGATTCAAGTGCTAGCGGATCGCCATTGTAATTTTCCCTAATGATTGAGGCACAAAGACTAACAAACGATTTCTTCTGTTCAGGGGTAGCCATGTCTAAAAATTCTTTAAAAATGGTCGAAATATTTGGTGAACTGGTAGCTGTTGACGGCTCGTCGGATACTGTTAGCAGATCTTTAAAGGATGGAAGTGAAGTACTTCTTTTAAGACTGAATTGTAGCGAAGCTTCTGACTTGGCGTCACTAAATTCTTCTTCTGACTCAGAGTCAACTAAGTCTGATTGGCAAATTAGCGATAAGCTATCAGGTGGAATCCTAACGCGACAATTCAGTTTATTAAAGCACTTTGCTAACTGTTCCTTGCAACGGGCTAATTTAACTTGAACTTCCTTGAGATTACAGGTATGGGCCGAACTATTACCAATAAGTAGTAATTAAATATTATTGTAAGCTGTGATAAGCGAATATTTGTATTCGTTTATTTTTTTCGCATTCGTAGACAACGGTCTATTTTGTAAAATGCATTTCGTAATCTTATCTAAATCTGCTCTATATACTTTAAATTGTTTATCGAATTCGCTCATAACCGGCTAATCTCAAAGAAGTGGAAACCCAACATTTACAAAAACAAGCTATCGTTCACCCTGTATAAAAAAATTTAAAAAGAAATTGAATATTGAAAAATACTTATGTTTTTCTTCAGTAGGTCATCGGCTGAAAAATCGCATGCAACAAGAGGTTTTTATGCAGTTGGGAATACCGGGAATTTCATGCAGTTCACATGCAAAGCAAAAGAGTTTAATTTGTTTTTGAAACGTTTTAATGTATGTTTTTAATAAGAATTTATCGAATATAAACGGTTTTATTACACATGTACATCAGAATATGGGTTTGTAATCTTTTAATAACTTCCAGGAAGTTATATTTTGGGAAAAAAAGTATTTATTTAAGAAAGAAAATCGATGTAATCGATAAGCATCCGCAAACTGTGCTAAGTCACTTAAAGCTAGTAATGTTATATTGTTGAGAAGAACGTCACTTATACCTAGGTGGATACATGGATCTAATTTCTTTATTGAAAATTCACGTTTTGGAAAAATTTTTTTCCAAATATATGTTTAAGTTTAATTTCTAGGGTTTTGTTTGGCTTTGTAACTTTTGATGTCGATGGCTTTTAAAGAATATTTTTTTTCGTTAATCAATTAATGCATGTTAATACTAGATAAATGGAATCTGGAGGAAAAATGGTCACTTAAAATTTATAAGAATTTTTCATTAAAAGTAAATTTTCGATAAATGGAACTTATAGCTAATAAGGATCATATTTGAAAAATAGTATTTAATATTTTGAAGCACTTATATCTAATATGGGATTTTTATTAAGTTTCAGAAAATTCCCTTCCTTTTTTGAAATCCGAAAAAAAAAGTAAATGGTCACTTATAGCTAGAAATTTTTAATGAAAGCAAAATATCATCTAATAATAGCAATATGTATCATGAAAATGGGGTAATTAGAACTGCTTTCTTGTATCACTTACGTACTAATAAGGAGAAATCAATGAATATGAATCAATCATGAAAATAAATATATGTATATTGAATCAAAATTTTGGAATGAATATAATATTGTTTGAAATTCACTTGTCCCTGTCAGGACTGTCTAAATTTGCATGAGAGCAATGGGTTTAGTTTTTCTTTAATTCACACATCAAAATCTATTAGTATGTAAAGTTTTATAAAAAAAATCGTTTGAGTCAAAAAGGATTTGAAAAATGTTTTAATTTCGCCTGTTTNTAAATAGATTAAAACACATAAATATCGATAATATAAGCGAATTCCTAATTTAACCATGCCACCACTCTATTCTAATGTATCAGTAGTTCATTTGGCTCAATATTATGACAATGCAGCAAAAGTTATTTAATATAAAAAATCGCCTTTCCATACTATTTTTGTGAAAGTTTTTCTCCATTGATAACCACGATATCTTTTATTTTTCTACTTTTTGAGTACAAAAATTATACAAATCCAGCAATTTTAAATATTAATATTGTTCTGAAAACATCAAGTTCTTTAAAAATTGCGATAAAACGAATTACTAAAATGAGTATTTTAGCTACTATTTCCCAACGAATAGTAGTATAAAAATTAAGATCGGCAGCACTGAAAATAAGCATGCCGATCTTGTCAAAATCACAACAAACACGTCGCTACTGACAACACCTTGTTATTATTCCACCATGGGCGAGTTACGAATTGAATTCAACATTTTTACAAAACTGACGCCTAGCCCAAGTGGAAGGAAAAATAACTGTTGTTTGTTGGCAGCAGTACCAACATTATGGTAGTGCTGAATGGCGCTGCCATATCAATAGGGTTGCCATTACAGCGTATTTGAATTGAATATTTCTATACTAAATACTAAAAGTTGTATACTTAAATTTATTACGAGTTGGGTTGGTGCTCTTTCATATGCGATTTTTTTTTTTAAATTTAGCACGTTTTACACAAGAAATAGTTGATGATTAATATAAGTATGTACCTAAATACGTTAAAATGACATGCACAGAGTTTTACAATTATATTAAGCAAAAGCCAGAAGTTTTGAAACAAGGTCACAGTAACGAAACAAATGACTGATATTTTAATGTTACCTTGTATTTATTTTTTTTTCTTTGATTACTTATAAGTACCGTGCAGTACAAAATTATTGGCTCGGATACTCTTTCATCTGATCACAAATTTTGAAAATGTAGCTTTTGAGCCAATTAGTAAAGTGCAAGTCTTTAGTTACCAGAAAATTTCGTTGAATTTTTGCAATTATTTATTTTTTGCTGACAGTGCCTTCCACATACAAAAAAATGTTGAACATAGTTTGTATGGAAGAAACTCTCAGTAAAAACAATACCAAAAATCAACTAAATTTTTATGGGCTGCAAAACTTCATTTTCAAAATTTTTATAAAAAAGTCTGAATAGAAAGTTGCGAATTTGTATGCAAATTTATTGCATTTTCCAGAGTTTTCCACAAAGTTTAGAAATTTCATTTTTATGTTTTCTGATGTATTTAGTATAAACTGTATTTTTATAAGGAATAAAAAATGATACATGCATTGTGAAAAATTCTCTGTGTTTTAGTTGTGATAAATTGTTTTGTTTTGCTAGTGTACGTTGTAATGATCTCATGGTCGCATGTTTTTATGTTTTTGTTTTTGTTTGTCAAAATAAAATTTTACTACATCCTTTCGTACGTAATTTTTGTCGAAACGAAAGGGAAGGGAGTGAGAGGCCTCTCCCCCCTTAAGTGTCCCGGTTTGGCAACAGAGATATCTGGCAGCCCTAGCTCAGTAGGCAATTGGGAAGTAAAGTCATCTCTCGTCGTACAAAGATCACACTCTATAAGTCACTCATCATGCCTGTGCTGGTGTATGGCGCGGAGGCATGGACCATGAAAGCATATGATGAGGCGGCTCTTGGAGTTTTCGAGAGAAAGATTCTGCGAAATATTTACGGACGTTTACGCGTTGGTGACTGCGAATANATGAAAGCATCTGATGAGGCGGCTCTTGGAGTTTTCGAGAGAAAGATTCTGCGAAATATTTACGGACGTTTACGCGTTGGTGACTGCGAATATCGCAGACGATGTAACGATGACNAAATTCAGCGGCTCCGCTGGCTTGGCCATGTCGTTCGGATGGACAGAAACGCTCCTGCTCTGAAAATATTCAACGCGGGCCGCGATGCTGGTAACAGAGGAAGAGGAAGGCCTCCTCTGCGTTGGAAAGACCAGGTGGAGAAGGACTTAGCTTCACTTGGCATTTCCAATTGGCGTCAGTTAGCACAGAAGAGAAATGACTGGCGTGCTGTTTTGGACTCGACCAAATTCGCTTAGACGGTTCAGCCCCAATAAAGAAGAAGAAGAAAGAATAAAGAGTAAGGTTTGCACTGATTTCATAAAAAGATGCACAAGATTTCGCAGTCCAGCGCTTGGAAATGCTCACTTCCTTAAAATTTTCTGCATATTCAAAACATATTTTTATCAAAAACAAAATTATATTTTCTTTATTTTAATTTTTTTGACACAAACTGAAAATATTGGAAATCGTTTTTCCCATGATACAAAAAACAAGGTAGTTCCATTGTCACTTTTTCGTCGCCATATTAACAACCTGACAATTAAGCAGATTGTGACATTTCGTGCTACCATACCCTAAAATCCTTAAAGTTTTCTTATTAATTTTTTGTCGATTTAAAAATCTTTGTTCTTAAGCCTAGTATTTTATTCATATTTCAAGTGAAAAAGCTGTTAAATTGCATATAAAATTTCTTTCTGTGAAATAAGTGTGAAATTCCACAACATTTCCTCAGCAAAGTAGTATTTTCTTCACGCTGTGAAAAAGCGTGTAACATTTTTGCAAAATGAAGCCAACAACACAATTTTCATGACATTTTTAAATACACATGTACATTTTAAATTGTGTGAAAGCTGACAGTTTATAGAATTCAGTAGCGGCGAAAACAAAGCGGGTTAATTGGTTAAACCTTACCCAAGCCGATCGTAAAACTTGCGACGCAATTTCAACTTATGCCTGTCGGTCTTGGCAATAATGTAATCCCTCAAGGTTTACCTTAACATGGTTCGAGGGATACACCCTGTGATCGTGTTACTTTCCAGAAGGTGTCGCGCCCGTTTTTCTGTACATATTTCCATTGGAAAAATGCCTCATCTCAGTATTCTATGTAAATGCTTCCAGAGGTATCTATGCGTCACCAAAATTTTAGTGTATATGGCTTATACCGCTAGCTCTCGTAGCTGGCTACGAGATCGTTTCAGAGATTGATTTCATTTACCTCTATTCCAAGTTCTACGGTGGCATGCTGCATTTTCCAATAAACCCTTATTTTTGCATGAGCTTGAGATTGACTTCATATATGTACATACATATATCCATACCAGAACTCTACCATAAATACTTCCAGAGATATGCACTATGAAAAATTCTATTTGTATGGGAGGTTCCACACCCCCTTTAAATATCGGTTTTGTTTTAGCCTATAACCATTCTTGGAAGATTTGTGTCCGAAATTTCCAAAAAATCGGTATAGACGGTATGGGCATTGTGACTCCTCAAAGGAAATGAACTAATGATTGCAAAAAATGAAATCAAACGTCGTAGTTGACCAAAAAAAGAACATTAGACTTCATTCTCTCAACTTCTCAGAATGTAGAAAAGCTAAGAATTATATAATAAGATAGGATATATTAAAACAGCCTCCAGAACATTTACCAAAAGACGCCCCTGAACTACACAAATCAGTTTGATTGAAAATTTGCTTTTATCTATTTATTATATACTTCACTTTTGGGTGTGTCAAAATTTCATCTGAAAACAATGTGTTGTTGGAAAAATTTCGCGGCCTATGGGTCCCAAAGTAAATTCCATTTGCTGTTAAATGGACAAAGACAATATGTATTAAATAAATGTATAATTTCAGTGTCTGAATTATATCAGAGTCATCGTATCCGATATAGAAAACTACATTGTGAAATAATCAGATGACATGAGGACCCTAAAAAATTTTAAAATATGTTCACTAAAATTGTATTAATATTAAAATAATGATTTGGCAAGTTGCTACCGAATTTAATGTAAAATTCAAACGTTTTTAAGATAAGATATTAATTATTTTTAAAAGGTAAATATTACACAACTATTTTATTTATAATCCCAAATTTAGGATATTAAATCTCCCACACAAAAAAACTTACAATTGGGTAACGCCGCTTCGAATTTTTCACAATTGAGCAATTGTCAAAAATCTGCTTTTTAATCAAAAAGTTGTTTATTGAAACTACCTTCTTTTTTGTATCATGGTTTTTCTTTCATTTCGACAACTTCTAGATGTGTTTCATAGAATACTAGCGAAATACATACTATAAAATTTAAGATGGTAATGTTATTAGATAAATACCATGTTGCCCACGTAGTATTTAGGCCAGCTAATTTCAAGACAAACATATGTTGTTTGTTCGGTTCGTAGTAACAATACTTGATGTCTGTCACAGGTATAAAGGGCCCCACAAGTCTTCACTAAACCTCATCCCCACGCCAAGGACACCAACATCGATGAGGGTCCCTCAAAGTTACAGCAAAGTCTAAAATCAATTAGACGATTTTATGTCAGGGTTATGCCTGTAAAATATTTACATTATTTACAACAACTTTTTATTTGTAAATAATGTTAACATTTACAGGGTGATATTTTATGTATAAATAATGTACATTTGTAAAGAGTAGTGAACAATTAGATATAAGTAAATAATTGTAAATTATTGTAAATAATTGTTAACAATGTAAATATTGGTAAATATTGTCTCGGTGCAAACACCAACGTATTTTAGCCAGGGTTGGGCCCAGTGATCGGACTTCTACCACATTGTGGTAGATCTGCCACTTTTTTGAGCATCTACCACACAAGGTCTGAAGTCTAACACATATTCGTGTTTTTCAGAAGTTTTATTTTTGCTCGACATAATTTTCTTAACTTTAGGAGCAAAAATTGTCCAACATAAACACTAACAAGAGGCAGAATGGGAGGATAAAATAAACCGTAAAATAGTAAATTTTCTCAATATTTAATTTTTCGGCAGGGAACGTGGTTTTATTGTGTTAAATTGCAAAATATATGATTTATAAAAAAGAATTAATATAGAAGAATAGAAGGAACTGTTTTAAATTGCCAAGGAAAAAGATTGTCAAAACTAAACGCAATTTTTAGCAACTTCAATCTTGCAATTTATTATACTAAAATTCATTTTTTTTAGATTCTAATTAAAAGGTTTGCAATTTAGGTGAAACCTCGCAGAATTTTTTAAATTTTTGTACAAAGTTTGATCAAAGAGATGAGATCTAGCACATTTTTTTTGAAATCTACCACATTTTTTCTACCACACAAATTTTTTTTCAAGTCCGATCACTGGTTGGGTTTGTAAAATATTTACATTATTTTCAATAATTCTTTATTTGTAAATTACTGTATATAATTGTAAGCAATGTAAACAATTTACAATTTACAATATTTTACAATTGCTTACAATATTTTAGAATTATTTACAATGTAAGTGTAAAAAATGTGAAAATTTGTGTAAGTGCACAACTCTGTTTCATATGGAATGACTTTAATACGAATGTAATTTGGTACTCTTTTTGCCTTACATTGATCTCGTTTTTTAAACCCAAGAGAAAACTTAGTCCTTTTTTATACGTTTATCTAAAATACATTAAATAGAAGCGTATGTAATTTATAGTGAATAAACAATAGTTTTGCGTTTTTATGGACCTGAAAGTGGTTTTATTATTAAGCTCAAATATCAAGTTTATTAGTTTACTATTATGTGAACATTTAGTTTACTTTTATTTGTAAAATAAAAGGTTTTTGTAAAGACCTCGCCGAACCGACGATCATCAGTACTAACGTATGTAAAATATGGTTAGTACTTTAGGGTTAAGCGAGGTAACTTAAAAAATATTTGCATTCATTGGATGTAAGTTCTATGCATTGATTTATGCAAAAAAAAATTGTCCTAATTTTTGTTTTAGTTAGTCGCACTTTAGATCTAGTGTGCGATATGTGCATATGTTTGAAGTGTAATATTCATTTGGTGGCGTGAACTTATAAAGTGTCTACATACATACTTGCATGTGAGTAGTTAATACATATGTATATTAGACACTTAGGTAGGGCTGCCAGATATCTCTGTTGCCAAACCGGGACACTTTAGGGAGGGCCTCTCGCTCCCTTCTCTTTCATTTCGACGTAATATGTAGCAAAATTTTATTTTGACAGACAAAAATAAAAACATAAAAACATGAGATCATGAGATCGTTACAACGTATGCCAACAAAACAAAACAACTTATCACAACTAAAGCACAGAGAATTTTCCACAATGCATGAACCTTTTTTTATTCTTTATAAAAGTACATTTTATACTAAATATATGAAAAAAACATAAAAATAAAATTGTTAAAATTTGTGCTAATCTCGGGAAAATTCAATAAATTTGCAACATTTTAATCAGACTTTTTATAAAAATGTTTAAAATGAAGTTTTGCAGCCCATTAAATTTTAGTTGATTTTTGGTATTGTTTTTACTGAGAGTTTCTTCTATTCAAACTATGTTCGATAATTCTTTTTATATGGAAGACACTGTCAGCAAAAAACAATAAATGCTAAAAATCAACGAAACTTGCTGGTAACTTCAGACTTGCACTTTATTAATTGGCTCAAAAGCTACATTTTCAAAATTTTTCTATAAGATCTGATTAGAAATTGTGATCTGATGAAAGAGCCTCCGAGCCAATAATTTTGTACGGCACTGTACTTATAAGTACTCCAGGTTTCATGAAAGAAAAAAATGTATGTAAGTACAAGATAACTTTAAAATATCAGTCATATTTTTCGTTGCTGTGAACTTGTTTCAAAACTTCTGTCTTCTCCTTAATATAATTGTAAAACTCTGTGCACGTAATTTTGAACGTATTTAGGTACATATACTAATCATCAACTATTGCTTGTGCAAAGTTCAACTATCTCGAAATGTGACTATTTCGCAAATTAAACCGGTGCACTGAGAGAAAGAAGTTTAGAATTAAAAAAGCGTGCTAAATTAAAAAAATACGCATATGAAAGAGCAGCACCCCAGCTAGTAATACATTTAAGTATACAAATTTTAGTATTTAGTATAGAAATATTCAATTCAAATACGCCCATATTAAAATGAAGTAATTTGCAATTACCGATTGCTTTTTCATAATTAAGTTAAAAAAATATTTAAATTCCATGCTGGTTGTAACGGGAATTGAACCCTGACCCTCTGGAAATTAGCAAATTGTGGCAAGCATCTTCGCGCACTCAGCTACAGCCAGACATGTAAATGTGCATTTAAATGTTGAGTTTGAATCAACACCACTCGTGCGTGTTATGAAAGTATTATTTTAAAATATGAACATTTTAAACGATAATCCAATAGTGAATTCATAACATTTTTGACGCGTTTTTCTCTTAGTGTAGTGATTTTTGAACTTTTATTCAAATTTGTGGAATCGACTCAAAAACCGGGACACTAAAACGAAGCCCGGGACATTTTAAGGTTGGACCGGGACACCGGGGCAAATAGTCTAAAACGGGGACAAGTCCGGGAAAACCGGGACGTCTGGCAGCCCTACACTTAGGTACTCCGCACACGGCTCGACTCGTCATCGGAGCGACATGTATTTTTCATGCCAATTTCAAATGAATATTTAAACGGCCCTTAAGTTTAATTTTGGATTGTTGTTTAGATGCCATTTAACTTTCGTTGGGTTTCAAATCAACTTTATTTAAATATGCCCAACAAGTGGCAACACTGTTGCTGGCTCCTTGAAATTGCTGTTGCTTTTGCTGATTCTTCTTTGGCAAGATTGATAAAACATCATATCTATCAGTCTTGATTGTTTGGCACAAACACAGGGTTGCATATCTCATATTTAAATAGCCAATATTGGCCATTTAAGTGCAGATTAAATGTATGATCTGAAATTGAATTGTTGAAGTTAATCAAAAATCTCTACTTAAATAGGCCAACTGGAAGTGGGCCTTACAGGGCCGAACACAATAAGACTATCTATCGTCAAAGTACGAGTTGTCAAGATGTCGAGAAGCGATGAAGAGGAATTTATTTTATTAAATGATCTCCTACGTCGAAGAGGAAGTAATAAATAAATTAGGTGACGGAAATTTCAAGGCTTTGTTTTCAATTGAAGTTTGATTCTTTGACTACATGCACATGTAAAAATTTAAAGATTCAGGTCACGCGTTTGGACACAATAACCCAAAACTATTTTACAAATAACCGAACCATACCCTTTCATGTACAGATACATACCTGACCAATTCATTTGTTGAGCTATTTCACTCTAAGATCTTTCGGGTAAATCTTCAGTTAGATATTAATAATAAATTATTATTTTATAGGCCCGCGCGATTATCGACTAATCGCACGAATTTTATAATTTTAGCATACATTTTACAACGCTTTTATCAACTTGCAATGTTGTGTTCCAGAAACTTTCAATGTTGTGTGTCCGACACCATAAAGCAAAGCTTTGAAAAGCTCCTATAAAAAAGCATAGTGAATAGGGCGAGGTAGATGACATCTAGATGTCGCCCTATGTACTACGTTTGCTACACCGGAAATAGACGACACGCCATTTCTTTAAATAAAATTAATTGGTGCTCGTTTGTATGTACATACATATGTAAATGCATGTGTGTGCACCTTTCTATTAATATCGTTGAATTATTTTAATATCTATTGCAAAATTTTATTCAGACAGGACTAAAAAGTAGAAAATAAATAATATAAAAAAAACTTTTTAATATACAACGCTTTTATAAATGGACTAAAAAGTAGAAAATAATACTTCTCAGTCCCATAGAATTTGTTTTGATAACTTTTGATTTTGAAATTTTAGCAAAAGTCATTATAAACAATCTATGAAATTGAAAATGAAAAACGTGGAGCGCATGCAATACAAAGCATTCGATTTAATTGACAATAGTCAAACTACATAACGTAGACCTAAAATTTCTACAGCGAAAGTAGAACTTTGAAATCGATTTTAAGCGGTCGTTATTCATATACCCACATACATACATTCATATATTACTTTTCATATCAATTCAAGTGTATTACATGCGCCCCACGCTTTTCATTTTCAATTTCATAGATTGTTTATAATGACTTTTGCTAAAATTTCAAAATCAAAAGTTATCAAAACAAATTCTATGGGACTGAGAAGTATTATTTTCTACTTTTTAGTCCATTTATAAAAGCGTTGTATATTAAACAGTTTTTTTTATATTATTTATTTGTATCAAAACTTGTAAACGCACCGAAAAACTTAAACAAACTGTAGGCGTACTATCGTACATGACGACAAGAAACCGAAATGCTGTACGATAGTCGTCGTGCCATTTAAACACACCGGTGCGACAACAAAGCGTTCCATGACGAGACGAGTTGTATGCGGAGTGCCTTATACTTGCATACTTGGCATTGCATGGCATCTGTTACACAATCAATACGGATCTCGATGTTTGGATCGTGATCCATATTGATGGATCGAGAGTGTGTGCTAAACCTTCAATATTTATCGCGTCAGTATTTGCATAATTTTTGTGTTGCACACTTAATATTGCGCAATTTGTACGAATAATTTATGGATAATGCATTCCATAATTCTTTTAACATTTAGAATGTTAATTTAAATACATTCAATTTGTCTTGAAAGGTTTAAAGCGCCGACAGCGAAAGCAGAATGCATACGTTTTCGATGTTGGCATTATGAGAGTACAGGTTGTACTGACGAAATGTATGGATCGTGTTTCGAAAATGCTACACCCTGAATATTTATTGACAGCATTGCGATCCAAGGCCCGCATTTTCTAGATATTTTGCGATCGCTATTACGATCCATCAATATTTGATGCTACACCATCAATAAATAGCACGATCCAAGAGCGCGATCCAAATATCACGATCCGATATGATAGTTGTAACACAAGGAATCTGTTAAATGAGCTTTGCGTGTAAGCAATTACGCAACGCACAGCATTACATATGTCTATTGCTTTTTGATTTCTACGTTAAAATGGCATGCTATGCAATGCAGTGCAAAATATGCATAACTGAGCTATTACAGTTCATGTTGCTATGTCCAGTTTTAGTTTCAAATGTGGATTGTGAAGTAGTTCAGTCCATACTTACTGCCACATCGAATGCGGCTGGTCTTTATGTTATTCATCCCAAGTTTTTTTTATGTTTATTAACAAAAATCGTAACATATCTTACTTAATCTCTGAGGTGGTCTAGACACTCTGTATATAGCATTGTCACATTAAGTTAAACTTTGGGCAAATAAATTTACACTTTAGGCAAATAAAATTAATCCTTACGCAACTAAAATTAAACTCTACTGTAGTACCAAACACTGTTTGAAAAACTGAAAAATACACCAAATAAAGCAATTACCAGTTTTTCAAACAGTGTTTAGTACTACAGTAGAGTTTAATTTTATTTGCCTTAAGATTGATTTCATTTGTCCTAAGCTTAAATTTATTTGCCCAAAGTTTAAGTTAATTTGCAAACATTTAAATCGATTTTCCCAGTGTTTAATTTTATTTGCCAAAAGTTTAACTTAATGTGTAAATGCTATATAAGGAAATTTTCAAAATTTAAAATTATACGAAAATTAGTGTAATTAATACTCTAATAAAAAATGTTGATACTCTATAAATATAGGGGCTATATTTGATAGAACTTTGACTTGGAGTAACCACATTTTTAGCGCTATAGGCAGAGTATATGATATGATTGGAAATGAATAGGCTACCCAACACTTTACTCCAGTGAAAATTCGGCTGCATCTAACTAAAACATATTTGTTCCGAAGTTTCTGTATGGTTGTGAGTGGTATTATAAGGGCTGGTTTAACCAACCTAACTTAAGTTGAACTTAAGTTCTAGTTAGGAAAAATCTTAGCTAAGATAAGTTTAAGATTTTGCTAAAATTTGAGTTTCACAATGGATACATAAGAATGAAAAATAATTCATTCAGCAATATGGTAGCACCGCAGCGAAATGCTTTGGTACGGTTGCCAGACGTACTGATTTTATCAGTACAGTACTGATTTTTCAACTCTTGTACTGATTTTATTTATTTCTTCAATCAGTATGCTAATATCCTGATTTTTCAAAATTTGTACTGATTTGTACTGAACTTTCTATTCAAACAAAATACTTTAGTATTTTCTTAAGGTTTTTACATAACGTTGGAACTTCCTTAAACTGTACTGTAAAAAATAAGAAGAAAATAATTTAATTATAGTTGACATGTTTTAGATAATGTTTGATATGCCCAAGAAATTAATACAACAAAAAGATCAATCGTTTTATGGACAGTTGCGATAATATGATGGAGCTTAAATTATTTAAAAAGAAGACTTTCAGTTTAATAACAATAAATTTCAATATTCGAATGGCTTTTGCCTATAACTTATAACTCCTTTTTCTCAATTTACTGACTATGTAAAAGAGTTTTGCATACAAGACATAGAGTTATATACTCTTTTTAGCGAATTCTTAGTCTTTCACATTTTTTGCGTAGTTGAAAAATTATTATTTAAGTTGAAAAATTATTTATTTATTTAAGATCAACTCCTTAAAAAGTGGTACTTTTTTACAGTATGAGAGGATCTTAAGAATAAAGTTTGTTTCCTGGCGCAAAGAGAGAAACCGGCTTCTAGTTGAAATTTTTGAAAGTGAACTTTAAATTTAAAGTAATTTTAAAATGAAATGTATAGAATTCTTCGACTATTTAAACACTGAAAATGGGAATGATCTCATTATTGCTATTCAAAAATGTCATAAATATAAAATAATTTATTGGCTCCTGTGTACGATGATTAAACTCAAATTAAAACTCAAACTTAAAATGAATAACATTTTTATATTTTATGAACTACTAGTGAAGCCGTATGGCGTTTTTATTAAAATTTTTTTTTTTTATAAAAAAAGGTATTTTTTCCTTTTAACAGGTTCCCTGTCCAATGAATCACATGTGATTCATGGGAACAGTTTTGTACCTTGTCTCACACGTCCATGAATCTTATATGAGCAAAATCAATGCTGACTTCAGATACATATTACTACTTATTTTGCAAAAAATATAGTGTTTTTGTGTGGAAACATACAAAACAATTGTGGATTGAATATGATACATAGGACGAACCTTATCAAAAACTATTTCCCACCCTTATGTATAATAAATTAGAAATTAAATATTTTATTTTTTTTTGCATAAGGACATATAATCTACGCTCTTTGCATATTTTTATATGCAAATAATATCAAATCAGATAAAGAATCCTGAAAAGAGCGGGGGACGTATGCCATGAAAAAAGATGTATTGCATGAGGACAGGGAACCTGTTAAATGTTTTTCCTCAGATTTATACATACGAAGTATACAAATTGCAGAAGAAAGAGGGTTTAATCACGTTTGTGACAATATTATTATTTTTTCAAATCAGTTCAAACTTGTTTGAAATATAAGATTTTTA
Source organism: Rhagoletis zephyria (assembly GCF_001687245.7). Taxonomy (NCBI): domain Eukaryota; kingdom Metazoa; phylum Arthropoda; class Insecta; order Diptera; family Tephritidae; genus Rhagoletis; species Rhagoletis zephyria. The sequence continues at coordinate 59,369 of NW_016158433.1, forward strand.
ATTTTTCGAAGACCCGACCTTTGACCCCTTATAGCACCTGTAACATGGAAAAAGTTATATATCGTTTAAATAAGAGAAAAGGGCGTACCACGGCTGTTTTTATTTTTGTTAGTAGTTTACATACGGTAAATTTAAAATAATTTTTTACCAAAGGTCCAATTTCGAACTTCGAACGGAGAAATTACTTACCTATGACTCAATCTCTTAAAAAAAATTGGTTTGGTCCAATACCCAGAAAAAAAGTTGATTTTGCCGTGCTATTCAAAACGTCACAAATCTATATTAATAAAAATGTTGTGTTCGTATGTCACGGTCGTCAAAACTCGAGAACGGCTGAACCGATTTCAATAATTTTTTTTTGTATTGTTCGGTATAATCCCAGAACCAATGATATCGGAAAAAATTGGAGGGTTGCCACCTATTTGAAAATTTTTAAACCCAATTATATTGATAAAATAAATAAATTTTTACAANGTTGCCACCTATTTGAAAATTTTAACTCAGACAAATTGATAAAATAAATGAATTATTGCCATGTGGGTGTCAAACTAAAGAGTTTTAAGAAGGCGTACAACCGAAAATACGTTTGAAGAGTGTTGCCACCTGTTTGAAATTTTAACTAAAGTACATCGATAAAATAAATGAAATATTACATTATGGGTATCAAATTAAAGAGGTTTAAGAAAGATATCTTTTGGAAATATTTTGGAGAAGGGTTGCGACCAATTTTTAAATTTTAACTCAGTTAAATTGATAAAGTAAATTAAATATTGCTATGTGGGTACCAAACTAAAGAATTTTAAGAACCTGACAGTCGAAAATATTTTAAAGGAGGGTTGCCACCTGTTAAAAAATTAAGCGCAATTTTATTGATAAACTAAATGATATATTACAATATAGATATTAAATTCAAGAGGTTTAAGAAAGATAGCTGCTGGAAATATTTTTGAGTAAAGTTGCCACATCTTTGAAAATTTAAACTCAGTTATTTTGATAAAATAAATGAAATACGGTAATTTGGGTATCAAACTTTAGATTTTTAAGAAGGCTTACAGCCGAAAATATGCCTGAGGAGGGTTGCCACCTGTTTGAAAATTTAACTCAATATAATTGAAATAGGTATCAAATTAAAGAGGTTGAGGAAAGAAAACTTTAGGAAATACTTTTGTGCAGGATTGCCACCTATTTGAAAATTTTAACTCAGTTATATTGATTAAACAAATGAAATATTGCAATGTGGGTAGCGAACTAAATAGTTTTTAAAAGTCCTACAATAGAAAGTTTCTTTAAAGAGGGTTGCCATCTGTTTGAAAATTTATCTCAATTAAATTANAACAAATGAAATATTGCAATGTGAGTAGCGAACTAAAGAGTTTTTAAAAGTCCTACAGTAGAAAGTTTCTTTGAAGAGGGTTGCCACCTGTTTAAAAATTTATCTCAATTAAATTAGTAAAATAAATGAAATGTTACAATATCGGTACCAAACTAAAGGCATTTAAAAATCTTGATTTAGAAATCTATATCTATATATATAAAAATTTTGTGTTCCTTTGTCACGTTCATCGAAACTCGAGAACCGCTGAACTGATTTGAATAATATTTTTTTGTATTGTTCGGTATCATAGCAGGATCATTTATATTACAAAAA
>NW_016158433.1:63552-65204 GCF_001687245.7 Rhagoletis zephyria
ACTGTCTTGCTGAGGCCTGTGATCGTATTATGCTGATAAACCAGTGTTCTTAAATGTTTTATTTGAGTGTGGTTGGAGGGTACTGGTGTCCTATTCAGGCATTTGTACGATCTATCAAATTCTGCCTTAATGCTTCTGAGTTTATCTGTTATGTCCCTCCACGTGACAGGACTTGTCATTTATGGGTTTTGCAAAATCGACATAAAGTTTACTATTTTTTAAATCCTTGGCGTTGTAGCCGTTATTTTATTGTGTTTGTATTTAAAATAACTTTTTATTAATGAGTACAGAACTGTGATTGTTAACAACATGACAATAATAATAATAATGTGTGTAATATTCATCTGTCTGTCTTTTCCAACCTCGTAACCAGACACGGCTATTAGTATTGCACTAAATGCTTTCTTCCACCAAGACATTTTGTATATATTTTTTCAAGATAGTCATAGACTAATCATAGTTCATGATATTTTCTTAGTTCAAATATTTTATTTTTTTTTTTTTTGAGTTCTGCCTTAATACTCGTTATTTGGTTTTGCCAATTATGGACCACGTCCCATGGCGGAGGATTAACTGCTTCTTCTGCTTGGGAGACCTTGGCGGGGAGTACCACCAGCTTCTTCCTCAGTGCAACCACCTTGCCGGCACGCTTGTGTTTTGGTGTTGGTAGCACAGGTATCCTCGTTAGTTTTTCTTCCTGTGCACGGGCCTGGCGTCTCTTATACTCCTCTACGGTTATCGGCCTGGGTTGTGGAGTTGGTGCTGAAGTGTCACCTATTTTCCTGATACGTATGGGCAGGATCGCCATGAAATAGATGGCCTTACTTTGCCATCAAGTGCTTAGCCTTATATAGATTGTGCTGTGGACAGAGCTCTCAAGAAAGCCGCCTATCCAATCTAATCTTGTCTTGTCACTATGGGTGAGTGCCAAAGAGCAAGTTAGATTTATTAAAATGAAAAGTGTTTATGTTTTATTAGGTTTTAAAATCAACAGTGTTTATTGAATGATTTTCAGTAACTGAACTACTTATGAACTTACTTCTACTTATATAGTGTTGAAAACAATATCCAATCGATGACTAACAGATTTGGTAAATGTGTCAAACTATTTGGTTTCAATTGCTTTTGGACCTTCCACTTGGGTTTGTCTTGTGATCAAATGTCATCGTATACGCTGCAATGAAATGCAATAAAAGAATGAACGTTAAAGGGTTTATGACCCCAGAACGGTCATATGTCTGTTTGGCTTATCGTTTGGTTATTGTTTCCACGTTTACCTACTTTTGACGAAAGTCACTACATACATTATCACCTATCTAAAAGTAAAGACTGAAAATATTGAAATTAAATGAAATAGTACATAGCTGGTTCCAAACGAAAAGTATTTGGGAAAGCTTTACTAGGGAATTTTTTTAAATCTTTCCACTTATCCAAAATCCGAACATTGTAAATAAATATAGAATTTACAACATCTTATCAAACGAAGTGATCATATTATCAACGAAAAGCTGGTACACAAATTACTTAATGTAAAAAATTCATAAACAAATAATTTTTAAGCAAACAACACACCGACTCCAATTCTCATATAAAAGTGTAATAGTACCGTTAACTTTTTCATGATCATATGATCGGATCTAAACCAAATTAGT
>NW_016158433.1:68952-89295 GCF_001687245.7 Rhagoletis zephyria
CTTGCCAACAGGTGCTGCTTTGGACTGAGTAGGCAATTGGGGAGTAAAGTCCTTTCTCGACGTACAAAAACCGCACTCTATAAGTCACTCATCATGCCCGAGCTGTTATATGCCGCAGAAGCTTAGACAATGACAACATTTTATGAGACGGCTCTTGGAGTATTCGAGAGAAAGATCTTACGGAAGATAAACAGTCTTCTACGCACGGGCGACGGGGGTTACCGTAGACGATGGAACGATGAGTTGTATGAGCTTTACAACTAAATGTACATAGTGCAGCGAATGAATATAGAGCGGCTCCGCTAGCTTAGACATGTCGTTCAATAGGAACCGAAGTTTCAGGTGTAAACGAATTCAACCCGCAAGCCTATGGTGGTAGCAGACGAATAGGAAGCATCCATTGCAATGGAGAGACCAAGTTGGCACAGAGAGAAATGACTGGCGTTCTTTGTGGAGCTCGGCCAAAATGGCTTAGGCGGTTACAAAGCCAAAGTAGAAGAAGAATATGCAAATGATAAATGACGGAGTTGGGGACCATTTTCTTTGATGCGCCAGAAGGAACTAGGAAAATATACCTTATCAGATGGATTCTGGCAACGGTTCGCTCAAAAAATTACATTACCTTAGCTATCGCTTCGTATGGAATTGCTGCGACATTATTACCAGGTGGAAACATTGCCGATTCAGCTCTTTAGCTGCCATTGAACATATAAATCATCGAAACTCCCACGCGCAATATTTCAAGAGCATCCGGTATGGAAAAAGCTNTCAAAAAATTACATTACCTTAGCTATCGCTTCGTATGGAATTGCTGCGACATTATTACCAGGTGGAAACATTGCCGATTCAGCTCTTTAGCTGCCATTGAACATATAAATCATCGAAACTCCCACGCGCAATATTTCAAGAGCATCCGGTATGGAAAAAGCTTACCAAAAAATTAAATTCATTGTTTGGGATGAGTGCACCATGTCACATAAAAAATCGTTTGAGGCTTTTGATCCATTGTTGCGGGATTTGCGTGGAAACGTTAAACCATTCGGAATGCACTGATATTGCTCACAGGAGATTTTACGAAAACATTGTCTGCAGTTTATCGATTAACATGAGAGATAAATGCTTGCCTGAAATAGTCAACATTGCGACAAGACGAACATACATACACTGCAGCTGAAGTATTCGCGCGACAATAACTGGACATTGGGAACGCAAAGCTGCCAGTCAATGAGAGATTAAGACGAATTTTATGGCCTGATAATTTTTGTAAATTAGAAACATCGAAAGGAGAACTGATCGAAAGAATGTTTCTTTATTAAGAAAATTAATTTTAAAAATCACGATTGGCTCAATGAACGACCTATTCTTGCTGCGAAGAATAAGGAGGTCTATCAACTAAATAATAGTGGTATTGACAACAGTCGTTGCTTGAGCTGATCAGCTCTTTTATCACCTCTGCCAGACCACTTGCTTACTTTGGTGAATACCACTAATGTTATTCAATCCAGCATTCAGCGTGAGGAAATAGCATATACGTCGATAAACACCGTTGTGGAAAAAGACCATCCAACGAAATTTTTGAACTCGATTAATCTTCCAGGGAGACCTCACATACTGAAATTAAAAATAGGTTTGACAGTTATCATGTTGCGGAATATTAATCAGCGAAAACTCTGCAACGGAATGCGACTCGCAGTTAAGAAATTGATGAAGAATGTAATGTAAGCAAAGATTTTAACGTGGCCTTTCAAAGGTGAAGAATTCCCATGATTCCATTTAATGATGATGATTCAATTTAAAAGATTTGAATTCCCAATTCGATTGACATTCGGAATCACAATCAATAATGCTCCAGGTCGAACTTTGGAAAAGTATGGTTTAGATTTAGATGCGGATTGCTTCTCAGATGTTGTGTGTTCCTGTGTCGGCAAACCAGATATCCTTGATATCTATGCAGAGAATGGAAAAATAACAAATATTGTGTGCACACGAGTACTTATTACATAACCAAACACATATGAAACGCATGCTTTGTTTCGTTAATAATTTATCGTCCATATAACAGAAATATGTCACAGAAAAGCGTGGCAGGGTACAGCTAGTATAAAATAATTTATTGGCTCCTGTGTATAATGATGTGTACACTCATGTTAAAATGAATAACACTTTTATTTTTATGAACTATATTTTATTTATATACCAAAATATTGTTTAAAACAAGAACTCAGGCGTTTTAAATTATTTTCTGTTACTTACGTCATAATTTTGCTTTGAATAAAAATATAGTGAAAAGTACTGGTTTTTTTAGAATGAAAAAGTCTAATGTACTGATTTCGCGCATAAAAAATCTGGCAACCCTATGCTTTGGTTACGTACTTTGGCATCAATCTGTATTCCTCAGACTAAATCTAGTAAAACTGTCAAAAAATAAAAAAATCGCTCAGAGCGAGAGAGTAAACTGAAAGGTGCGGGATTACTTTCTAGTAAAGAATGGTAACTCTGACAACCTCAAGTTTTCTTATTTTATAAGTAAACACTCAGCCCACACATGTAGATAACCAAAAAATACTTAAAAAAAATTAAATTTTACTCAAACAAGTCATTAAATATTTTAACGCATGCATTAGTAAAGTGCGCTTCTCTTTTATTTACTATTTTGTTGTCGAACACACTACAGCTGATCGTTGCGACACATTTACCAGAATTTACCAGCAAAAAGTCTTTGGACTAAAACTAATACTGCTCACAAATAGAAGGCCGTATTTACTCTCTTATTAGTCCTCTCAGTTGTCAGAGAACCGGGTATGGGATCGATTTCCTGTAAAATCTAGTAAAGCATTGTAAATTAGGATTCAAACGGGATCACAATTAATATTTAATACTTCCGAATACTTCCATTCACTGTCTTCCTTGCTACTTCATTTAAATATTCTTTTTAAAAACACTTAATTTTTCCTAATTATTTTATTTCGATCTTCACAGTATTTATTTGCAATTTATAATCAGCTTTTGGAAAAGATAAGCAGAACATAAGTCGCCAATATTCGCGACTTGAGTTTTGGTGAAAAAGTGGTTGGGAAACGCAAAATCTTAGCCTAGACTTATGTTCAACTTAAAAATGCAATGTAATACCGGCCCTAATTGTTATAGTGTGGCACGGTGGAGAGAATACAGAGGTGGCGCCGATGACGATACCGCTACTCGGCTCTCAGTGATTTTGACATCAGCTGTTTTGGTGACGTCATAGTAGAGAAGACAGCAGTAGTGATGTGCTCAGTCAATACTTTCAAGTATTGATCGATATTCGGTAACGATTTAAAATGTATCCAATACTCTCGATACTCGGTACCAAAACTTTTAGATTTCAAATAAAAGCGCACACAGGCCAAAGATATGGAAAAAAACGGCTCAGGGGAGACTCGCCAATAAAGCCAATAGAGCTTTTAATACTGATTCAAATGAAAGATGTATATATGTCGGTTCCAGGCCATAACGCAGAGAAACTCTCACTTGTTTGAAGCATTTTTGTTCCAGCTGAATCGGACGATATCATTTTTGGAGGCCTAGGGGCAGATTCTGTAACCAGTTAGCGACAATTTTCGAATCGGTATCGGGTTTGTTGACCTATGATATGAAATATTGTTACACCAACAAGTACGATATCGATCCGAAACTTGTCGCTAACTGGTTAGATCTCCCCCCTGAAAAGCTTCTTCATCCGTCAAAACATTTTTCTTGAACCTTGGATCGACTGAGGTTAAAACTGATAAAATAATATTTTTCTGTGGCGAAAAGTTCAAGTGTTTTAGGCGATATCATATAAATTTGTAATGTAAGTTTTTTCTAAACCTGAAATGCTTATAATGGCGAGGGTTTAATGTAAATAATCGGTATCGGATACCGAAAAGGAAGTATAGGGTACCGAAATCTAAACTCAACTTTTCGTACTCAGAAAAAAAGGAAGTTTTGATTTGTGATGATGTAATTTTTCCACTTGTGCGCATATATAAAAAGCCAATCTGATTGATGAGCAGTTTTTGAATATATCTGTGGTCAAGCAATGCTTTACATTTTTATAAATCTTTTGAAATGTATAAAATAGTTTGCTTTGAAATTCTACATAATTTTGTGAGTATAAAATTTTTCGAGTGCTTAATTTAAAAAAGGATATTCAAAAAGAACCTGGAAAGCGAGCTTAATTATACTTAGGAAAAGTAAATACTAAATATGCATGTCATATCTCAAATAGTTCCAGCTACGAGGAACTGCGAGTGCAGCTTCTATTTTTCCTTTTATAGACGCACCTCCTGTAAGATGTATTGAATTTTTTATTGTACAGCCATGGGCATAGCCAGGTAGGGGCAGGGGGCCTAGCCCGGACCAGAGCAGAGAAGTTAACATCACGTCCACAATGAATAACATGGCGACCCGGAACAGAGCAGAGGAGGTAACATCACGTCCACTATGAATAACATGAAGTTAACATCTCGCCACACACAAAGTATCAGTTGCCAAGCAGAAAAAGTATCAAAAGCAAACAAAACTGTTATTTGTTAAACTTTATCCAAAAAACAAATAATAAATATAATCTTAAAGTTAAATCCATAGTTATAAAAAAAAATTATATTACTTTCGTTAAAAAAAACAGAGAACCTGTATGCTTATTTGCATAACGAAAAACAAACTTATAGGGCCCTTAACCACACAAAAACATTGCTCAACCCGAGACTTGTACAAATCAATATTGTGGAAATTACTACAGAATAAAATTGCGCAAACCTTATTTTGGAGAAACGTTGCTCAAGTAAATATGTGCAAGAAATATGAATGTGCGTTGTATATTTTGATAGTTTCAGCTTTAAAACGCGAAAAAAAATATAAAAAGAAAATGTTATGCTCTTATCCATATTTTACAGCACGACACCAAAATCAAAACGAGACTAAAAATTTCGCAGTTGTCGCCATACGCAACACAAATTATTGAACAATAACACAAGCATGAACAAAATATCACAATAATTTTGATTTTAGCGGAATAACTGTGCAATTTAGTAGAAACAACCCCATACACCACTCAAACGACCGACGCAAGCAATGTTTTTGTGTGGTTTACGGGCCCTATAACAGCGGCATATGCGAAGAAATTCCGAGTTGCGTTCCCTTATAAGAGCTACCAATCAACTATCTATATATAAATTTTGAAGCTTTAAATAGCAAGAAAAAAATATTTTCCTTTAGACTAGTAATATTATTCATAGTTTTCAAAAATTTATTGCTGCCAGCCGAAAGTATCAAAATGAGGCATTAGTGAACAAAAAAGTATCAAATCTTACAATTGAAAAAAAAAGTATCAAAAATGATAAAACTGTATCAAAACGGCAACGCTGATCGTGATGGAAAACGAAGTTACTTAACATCTTGTCGTCATATCGACGATGGAATTAACAGCGTCAGCCGAGTGAAAATACTGTAAAGGTAAGACCGCACTAAGCGACGCGACACTGCAGCGGCACAACGCGACACGGTGCGAGACTTTTTGGTATATCGCACTGAAACTGCAGCGGCGCGACACTTCGCTGAAAATTTTTTAATTTATTTGTGTAAAACCTTCAAACAAGATGGATGCCAGTGACGCTGATGTAATGTTAATGCATTTTATTTTTATTTTCCTTGGCGAATTCTTCTCAAATATTATGTTTCTTTACATACAATTTTCTTCTTGAATGAAATGCATGTGAATATTCACTCACAATTGGAAATCCAATTACTTCAAGTTAAAAATATATTACGAAATGTTATGTCGTTCCGCTAGGTATACCGCACTATGCGGCACCGGAACTGCGCGACACCACGCGGCGCGACATTTTTGCCTAGTTGGTCAACAGTGTTGCCATTTTAGCCGTTTTCCGGCTAGATTTAGCCGGTTTCGATAGCAAACAGCCGGAGAAATTTCGATTTAGCCGGCAGTCGATTTGTTAGCCGTTTTGCAGAAAAAAATTAGCCGTTTTTAGCCGACTTTGCTATTTGCCTTGTTTTCTTAAATTTCAAATATGTAGTATCCATTTTTGACTAAGCGATCCAAAATCTGTCAGAAATGGCTACTAGCCTTATCGTGGAGAAAATTTTCATGTCAGGCAGGATTGTATGAAATTGGGCCGATTTCGCTTATTTTTATTTTAAACGAAGAAGGGATTTTCTTTATAAACTGTTTGTTATAAATGTCTTAATTTTAAGTGTGAAGTTTTATTCGCAACCTTAGAAAATAAGAAATTTTTTTACTGTTAAGATACTTAAGATGCGTTTGTGTTTGGATATAGTGCCAACAAACAGATTAAATGTTACATGTAGATATTGTCTTCCCAGATAGCGCATATTCAATTCTGCCAAAATTAAAAAACATAATTTTTGCCCACTCCCAAAGGTTTAAGGTAATGGAAAAATTGATATTTTCAAGCACTATGTACACATAAATATGTATTTTTTAAGCAAACGTTTTTCAAATTCCAAAAACCGAATGCCAACTTGAATTAAAGGAACCAACACTGAAGTGAGTCAAAATGAAAATAAAAGAGCACAAATTTTTATGTAAAGCAAAACTCGCTGGGAATTCTACGAGACATCTTCCGGCCATATGACCGGTCATCTAGATGGGAGATCTTCAGTCTTTTAGCATCATATTTTACATCAGAATTGAAGGAATTTCTGAAAAATCTGACCAGTTCTTTTGTGTAACTGTGATTTTGCATCCCTTGTCAACATATTTATGGCCTCGGTTGATGTTACCCTTAACCCTTTCGCTATTTTGATGCCATATGGCGTCATGCTTTTTTGAATACTCACCGATTTAATTGAGCTTATCTGAAATTATATTTTTATATGCAACGCTGTAATGGGAAGTTTTATTAACTATATTTTAATACGGTATTGTTATTTTTATCCTTAGTAGATGAAAAATTTCAATTTTAAAACTTTACTAAAATATCGATTTTCTTCTGCTTAGAAAGGTCTACATTAAAATACTATATTTTACCAAATAACCCAATAAATTAAAAACAAATAAATATGCTATAGTCTCCAAAATAGTGTCAAATATTGCTAGAACTTGTAGTTTAATTTAAAAAAAGTGCTAATAAACGCGTGGTATATTTTTAAATGTGTATGATGCCATATGGCATCAATAATATTTGAAGGAGCTGAAATCCGCACCAGCAAATAACGATAGATTTGTACTGGGAAATTGCAACTGGTAAATTTTTTAAATGCATTATTAAATCTATGCATGTTCCAACTTATTTCATTAAATTTTTGTGGTGTCATTTAATTTGATTTGAATAAAATAAAATACCATATTAAAAATTCTTTGCATATTTTTTACACCAGTTAGTACAAATGATGCCATATGGCATCATTCCAAAAAACACTTTAGAATCGCATTTTGGAAAAAAATTAAATTGAATGTTATTATATTATGTATTAAGGATCATTTAATAAAAAAATTGGATTTTTAAAGCCCGAATCTAAAAAGATTGAAGATTGAAGGCAAATTTTTACAGCGTTTTTTATGTGTATTGGTTTATATTTGAGTGTATTGAGAATCGGTCAGTCTGAAAAGGCCTTGTAGGGAAGATAATAGGTTTGTTCGTCGAAAATCCAGCGAGAATTATCACTCAAAATATCAGATAGTAATAGTAATAAATTGTTTTTCTGGGTACCTTTCAAATCATTGGAATTAACTAAATTAATTAAGTAAACAAGTATTAACTTACATTTTTCATTTTAAAATCGCTCCAGTTTGTAAATTTTTAAATTTAACGAACTCGTTTATTCAAATTATCGTCGACAAAAAATCCAACAATGTGCCACAATCATCATCTTTTTCCTAATTGCAAATTCTTACTGGCAAAATTTTTTCCGGCTCGAATTTGTAACTTCTCTCCAAGAAATAGTCTTTTTACTCGTGATTTATTTAAATAAAACAAGTGAAATTTAGTTGAAACATTTTAGCCGGTTTTATTTGCCAATTTAGCCGGTTCATCCAAAAACTTCTAGCAACACTGTTGGTCAACTTTGCCGCGCAGCGTTGCGTCGCGTAGCTCCGCTGCAGCGTAGTGCTGTATGCTCCATAAGAATACATGCAAAGAATATTTTGCCGCGCTGTGTAGTGTCGTGTCGCGTCGCCTAGTGCGTTCGTACCTTTAAAGTAACGGAGGCAGCGCCGCTTGTGATACCTTTGCTTGCCTCACCGCTCGTACTATAAGCTCAAATTGCTTCGATAGTCGACATGCGTCTTCTGTATACTGTTTATTCTGTGGTTAAACTTTACTACAGAAAAATTACACAGAATTTTCTGTAGTTAAATTTAACCAATGATTTAACTATACTTTAAAATAGATGAGTTAACGGCCCTTAATAAATTTTTTATTTATAACACGGTGTGACAAAACAAAATCAAGAAATATATTTAGCATAAATGAATATACCAGCATAAAAAATCTGCATACTCAAAATGTTCAATATGTCCTCATATTTATACATCCATATGTACATAATTTAAGAGAAGATATTTCGCTGTAAATCAGCTATTGTTAGTTTACCTTACAAAATTGCGGAGGAATATTATAGAGTATACAGAAAAGTTAATTTTTTTACATTTTGTATTTTGAATAACGTCTGGTCCGGCTACTTCGTTTACTATACAGGTAAGTAGAGCTATGAATTTAAAAAATACATCAGGGTTTAATTGAGATATTCGCCTATGTTTTTTATATTTCCCAGTACTGAAAAGCTCTTCACTGCCATTCACCTGGAAGTGCCCATAAGAAATTCGTGTGCTTACGGTTCAATTCGCAGCTCACTACGTCCGTATAATGATATCCATGAATCCTCTGGGTAGCGACCGAGCACTAGTTTGGGAGCGAGCTAAAGTAGGAGGGAGTAACACACCGCGTGCGCTGGGTTTGGGTCCCGCCACGTTAAAACCTTGCCCAATAAAAAAAAAACACATGCCTCGGATGATACCCCCTTCTCTTGATGACGATCACGGCAAACATAGGAAGGACTATGATTTGAGGGTATGTACCTGGAATATCCGAACCCTTAATCGGGAAAGTGCCTCTGCCCTGCTGGTTGATGTCCTAGGGAAAATAAAGGCTGACGTCACTGCCATCTATGAAATGCGAAGGACGGGGCGAGGAAGGTATGCGTGGAGCCTTACGATGTCTAATACAGTGGCTACGTAAAGTGACGCAAGTCGGTGTTGGATTTGTGGTGGGAGAGAGACCAGCGTTCACTCTAGTGGACGCACGTCTAGCCACAATCCGCATCCACATCTCGCTGATATGTGTTAATGCCCCGATGGAAGAGAAGGACGAGGCATCCAAGGATCTCTTATCTTAGAGCGTACATATTAGCGCTGCCCCCGACACGAATAAAATGCCAAGGTGGGCAAGGAAGGGATCTTTCTAGCATAAAAGGATCCATCAAGCTACATGGGTGTCTCCAGATTGAAAAATGGGAAACCAAATCGAGCATGTTGTGATAGACGGAAGGCATGCTTCCAGTGTTTTAGATATACATACGTACACTCCGAGGGCCAAATATCGACTCGCGCTCCTATATTGATGCAGCCAATATACGACCCCACCTCGGTGCAGCAAAAATGCAACAATGCAAGGAAAGTTGAACGTCGAAAAGCTGCAATCAAAACAAACGGGCAATGGATTCGCCGCTCGACTCTCACACCTGCTGTGAGAGAGCACTCTTCAACAAACCGACATACGCGAGCAGTGGAACTACATTTCCCGCTCATTACTGGTACGATGAGGAGTGTCAAGAAGCTGCAGAGAAAAATGCTTGAATGCTCAAGACTCCTGTAGGAACAACCATGGCGGCCTAGTGACCGATATCCAGAATGTACTCAAATAATCGAGGAAACACTTTCGACCCTTTTGAATGGCAGAAGCACTGAAAGAAGTGGAGAAAACGAGCTAATAAGGTGCATGCCTGACGACTGGAATTGAAGTGCGCTCTGCCCAATCCACAAGAAAGGCGGCCCGCCATACGTTCCAACTACCGCGGGATCAGCCTTCTAAGCATAGGTTGCAAGGTCTTATCGAATGTATTGTGTGAAAGACTGAATACCACCGTCAATGAACTGATTGGACCTTATCAGTGTGGATTTAGGCCTGGCAAATCCACCATAGATCAGGTAATCACAATACGCCAAATCTTGGAAAAGACTCGTGAGAATAGTATCGACACACACTATCTATTCATCGATTTCAAAGCCGCTTTCGACAGCACTAAAAGGAGTTGCCTACACGCCGCTATGTCTGAATTTTGCATCCCCTCAAAACTAATACGGCTGTGTAAAATGACGGTGAGCAATACCACCAGCTCTGCCAGAATTGGGAAAGACCTCTCCGACCCGTTCGCCACCAAACGGGGTTTCAGACAAGTTGACTTCCTTTCAANAAAGCCGCTTTCGACAGCACTAAAAGGAGTTGCCTACACGCCGCTATGTCTGAATTTTGCATCCCCTCAAAACTAATACGGCTGTGTAAAATGACGGTGAGCAATACCACCAGCTCTGCCAGAATTGGGAAAGACCTCTCCGACCCGTTCGCCACCAAACGGGGTTTCAGACAAGTTGACTTCCTTTCAAGTGAATTCTTTAATCTGATGTTGGGGAAGATAATAAGAGCTGCAGAACTGAACCGCTCAGGAACAATTTACTACAAGAGCGTACAATTGGTAGCTTATGCCGATGACACTGACATTATCGGTAAGAAAAACCGCGAAGTTTGTTCTGCCTTTTCCAAGTTGGACAAGGAAGCAAAGCGAATGGGTCTGGTAGTGACCGAGGACAAAACGAAGTATCTCGTGTCATCACACAAACAGTCAGTACATTCGCACCTTGGCACTCACGTCCCTGTTGACAGTTATAATTTCGAGAAAGCAGAGAATATCCCTTGCTTTGGAACCAGCATTAACACCGATAATAATGTCAGCAGCGAAATTCAATGCTACTTCGGACTGTGTAGGTAATTTAGAAGTAAAGTCCTCTAGCCGTACAAAAATTTTACACTATAAGTCAGTCATCATGCCTGTGCTGGTTTATAGTGCGGACGCATGGACAATGAAAACATCTGATTAGGCGGCTCCTGGACATTTCGAGAGAAAAATTCTGCGAAGGATTTATGGGTCTTTACACATTGGCGACCGCAAGTATCGCAGACAATGAAACGTGAGCTGTATGAGCTTTACAATGACATGGACATCATGCAGCGAATCAAAATACAATGGCTTGGTCATGTCGTACGAATGGACAGAGATGCTCCAGCTTTAAAAGTATTTAACGCGGTTCGCGATGGTGGAGGAGGAAGGCCCACTGCGATGGAAGGACCAAGTGGAGGAGGACTTGGTTTCACTTGGCATTTCCAAATAGGCGTCAGTTTGCACAGAAGAGAAACGACTGTTTTGGACTCGGCCAAAATCGCGTAGACGGTTGTAGAGCCAAATATGCAATGTATGTCTTGTAAGGCAAAAGATTCAGTTGGTTATTTTAATGTAATTTGTGGACTTTAGCTTTCACAATTTCGCATTTCACATTTGTGTAAATCCGTTTCCCAAGTCCGGCTTCTATATTTATTAGTCTTTATTTTTGTTATAATTTTGGCTAATTCTGATAACAGTTGATTTGTTTATTTTAAACTCATCACGCATCACTTAAACGGAAATACCACTTTTTAGTTTTTCCAGAAAACTGGTAAATTAAAGAAAGGCAAAAAATTAAAATTTTATGTGTGTGGAACGCATAAACAAATAATGATGTAGGTACTGAGGCTAATTGTTTTGAAGTTGCATTTATAAAGGTGACAATCTTTTGCTTTAGAGACTTGAATTAATAAAGGAATTGCACGTATAGAGGGTTGCGGTTGCCGTGTACACACTGTACATATTTTTCACCAGATAAACAGGAATTAAGTTACGAGCTATTATAAGGCTCAACCTATGAAAAGCGTGTTCTTAGACCTTAAGTATAGATTTTAGGGGGTATTCAAAATTCTAAGTATGCATATTTTTTGTGCTTCAGTAGATCTATAACTTTAGCAGTCACAGTGTTATAATCCCGACGAAATCCTTGACGGTGCTACCAGGAGGGGAACGGTACATGACGCTAGGGGTCAGGCTTTCGATGCTTCCTCCTCGTAAAATAAACATGCGCAGTAAAAAATTAACTATTTAAGTCGACGAATAGTTTTATAACAACTTTTGTGATCTTCTGTTTATGTGTTTTTGTACAACATATTTAGCTCTATTGGTTACAATAATTTTAAGCTGTAATAAACATTTAGTAAGTAAGTTATTGGTTTTGAATTTTTTTTTTTTGTATAGGCCCCCCTAAATTTCGTTTTGGCTACGCCCATGTGTACAGCTGAAGGGAAAGACTCTGGTGTGTACATAAAATAAATAATATGCAATATAAAATGGAAATTTAAGAAGATGAAGATATTAATGACTCGCCAACTATTAATCACATTCGAAATTCAGCCAGAAATGGATGCTTCTCTGGACGAGATATGAAGAAATATGAAATATTCATTTTCACCAAAATTCATAAAATTTAGTACTTGGAGCCAGAAACGTTTTGTAGAAGGTGGGCGCCGTAATAAGAAATTCCTTATTATCTTCCAAGTGGGAAAATTCTGGCTTAAACGAGCAGGGCACACCGAATTTCATCAAAAAAGATTAATTTATAAATTTGCCCCTGTTTTTCTAGAATTACTGGACGATAATGTAATCCGATTTTGACGATTTTTTAGATATATGCTTTTCTCGTTAAAACCAGCATATGCTCTGAATTTCATCAAAATCGGGTAACCTTTACGATTTCCGCCCAGAAGAGCTGTGGGCGAGGTAGCGCGTTGAATTTTACCATTTTCCACATTTTTTCATTACTAAGCGCATATACGAAATTTCAGCGAATTTCTAGTATGGTTACTACTTTTGGCCGCAGTTTATATTGGGACGTCCCAATGTGCGGGGTGCCGTGGGAAAGCCGTATTATTATGTATCACGAACGATAGTCAACACGAAAATTAGTCCGGCGGCATCATTCTAGCCGGTTTAAACGCATCCGGGACGATTGCAACGTAATCAATAAAAAGCAAGCTGAAGGCGGCCGTTAGAGTAATAAAATCGCAATCTGAGACGTTGTCTTTTGCAGACGAATCGTTCGTTATACAGAATAACCGCTGAAACACAATGCCGACGAAAAGCGAACTTTTCGCTGCGAATGTTCGCTGTAAAAATTAAAACACACTGTTGTATATGATAACGCACACAACCAAAGAAAACGTCGACGTTCGTCCGACGACTGTTCGCAACGATAGACTTATTTCTATTATCGTCGCTGGCGACAGCGGCAAAATACGATCCATTGTGGCCATATGCTAAATATTCTCAAATTTTTAAATCGAAATTGAAAAATACTGTATTAGTTTTTGTTAAAAATTAATAATATTGTTGTTCGTAAAAAATTTAATTGTACCATGTCATAAGCAGCTGAATTATCGCCGTAGTTGTGCTTTACTGAGCGAAATTTTTGGGACGGAAGCTGCCGCCGTCGTCGCACTACTGTGCGAACATTCGCCGTTCGTCGGTATTGTGTTTCAACAGTAAGGCTGTTAAATGCACGTGCGCGGCATCAAAGCGTACAACTTTCGTATGTAGCATATAATACGCGTCTAAAACCACACGACCCGTGTGCAGACTGCCTAGGTCCACTGTAAAAAACGTTTTGACCACATTTTTGTGTCTGCGAAGAAAATTGTATCTTCATCTTTTGAAGATTTGCTAAATTTTAATGGCCTATCTCATAAAAAAATAAAAAGGAATTAAAGAGCTCTATAAAGTGACATTTTCATACAAATTTTCGATTCATAAAGCAGTTAAAGTCTTCTAATTTTTTAAGAATTTGGATGTAAATGTTTAGTGCTACTTAATAAGATCGCTACTACTTAGGAGCCCCGATATCGCGACTTCAGGTTTCCAAATCTTTCCGTCTTAATTACAATGAAATTTAGGTGTTTGGTGACTGAACGCCAATACTTTGTGTTCTATGTCCGCTTAAGGAACGCTTTACCCTTAAAAATTAGAAGCATAAATGAGCCGTTCAGTGCCCACATCGACTAACTCGACTATTACGTTTATAATAACCTTACTTAATGCCTACCTTAATTTTATCTCTACCTTACTTTTACCTCTACCCTTTTATCCCTATTTTTTCCCCCCTATTTTTTAGTACCCTTACTTTTGTCTCTATTCTCGACTTCTTTTTTAACACTTCTATTATTAATTGCTAATTATTAATATGTGGCACGTAAAGTTAAAAAGGACCTATGGTCCTACTGTTTATTTAAGTGAGTAAAAAGTGGTTGTAAAACCAGCGAAAGCTTTCATTTGTACTGAGAGCTTTTGAAAGCTTTGGCACGCTGTGTTGTAAAAGCAGGGCTGGTATACAAGTAAGCAGCAGATACACAATGATCAGGTGATTAAACGTGTGACACCTCTGAGGGTGGTTATTCTGATTTAATTTTTACTTAAGTGAAGAGCATAGGTCACTTAAATCAAAATTAAAATTGATTGGTGAATCCAAAAATTCAAAAATTAAAGTAATTTTCACTTAAATGAATTTGGTGAAACTGGCTGTAAGTGGGAAAAAATCGAAAAAATCGCTATCTGCAATGTGAACTTGTTTGGTATTTTTGTAAATACAATTTATCCACTAAAAAGAATTAAACAGATATTTACCTAAAAAATTAATTATATGCGGCCAGGAAGCCACTAAATTAGACAAATTTTATACTAAGAATTTTAATAAGAGCATAGCCGTGCGTAAGCTCTTCACAGAAAAAGATTTCAAAAATATATTCTTTGAAATAAAATGTTGGTTTGACGTTTCTTGTTTGCATATAGATAGTAGAGAATAACAGGAATTAAAATTTTGGAATTAAATCAAACAGGGGTATTCCAGAAAAACAATTTTTTTGAACAAAATTTCAAAAAATGTTAAATTTTAATGGAATAAATAAAAAATATATTAAAAATAGGCTATTTTTTATTGTTTTATTAAATAGTACGGGCTTTTAGCTTTCAAAAGAAGAAATAAAAACCGGCTCATTTTTTTCACTTTGCATAAAATTATTTTTTCATTTTTTGTCAGTGCCTTGAGATCTGCACGATTCGCTCCATTTTCAAAAATTAAGTGTCAAATTAAAATGCTTGGCCTGTGTTAGATGCAAATTTTTTTATAAGTTAAATGAATTATTAAGAGATGGGTACAATCGAAATGTGTATTAACTACATGCAGCGAGTTGCCACCTGTTTAAAAAAATCAAATTCCACTTGAATTAATGCAATGAGGTAATTGAAATAGATAGGTATCACCATAAGGAAGTCAGACGAAAGAGGTTTAAGAAGGTTTTAGCTTAAAAATATTACGAATAGGGTTGCCACCTGTTTGTAAAGTCGAATTTAGTTAAACTAAAATAATAATTACGTCAAACCATAGGTTTACGCCATCGTATTTGTTATTTCATTACAAATACATACATACATTATCAATCAGTGATTTGTTCTGATTACATTCCTTTTACATTACTGGACTCTTAAATTCACTCAGGAATGTTTTTACTCTTCACTTATTTCTTTCTAAATATGTCAAATTTTTTAATTTTTCTGATACTCATATCGATATACATATTTCAATTACCTTATTCCCTTAATTAAAGTGAATTTGATAAATTAAACATGTGGCAACCCTTCAACGTGTCATTTAGAAGTAAAGTGTTTTCAAATATAGTTCAATTGATACCCATATTGTAATATCTAATTCATTTGACTTATTAAATAACTTTAATAAAATTTGTAACAGGTGGCAACCCTTTTCAAAAATAAAAAAACAGGCCAAGCCTTGTCATTTGACACCTCACTTTTGAAAATAGAACGAACTATATGTACATACCTATGTGAAAGCCATAAGAACCCAAATTTTCAACTTCAACTGCATTTACAGTGAAAGTATGAAAGTCATCGAAAAACAAATTTCATTTTTGAATTTAGCGTGCACAATTTTACTAAGAAGCGAATTTTCATTTAAATCCGTCCATAATTCTATTTTTGCCCACATTTTATATGGAAGCGCAGCACTGTGCGTGGGTCCCTTTTAACTTTACGTGTCACATATAGTTTTAAGGTCAAACACTATAAAAATAAATTATGGCTGTGTGTTTGACTTGGATTAATAAATTCATTTAAAAGGGTCTTACCCTTACTTTTATCTCTATTCTCGCATACTTCTTTTAACACTTCTATTATTAATTGCTAACTAGTGAACCCACATGGCGTTAAAACGCCCAAAATTGAACTACAAAAACCTAAAAAATATTCCAAATATTAGTCACAGTTATAAGCGATCAAAGTGCCATATTTCATCCAAAACCGTGTAGCCGTTTTTTAATGAAGAGAGTGCAGATGCATAGTGCAGGTTTTTGATTTCATCAAATTTCAAATCACCATTAACCGATAAAAAAGATCTTAAGTAAAAAAAATAACTCTTTATCGCTCATTACAGGTTATGGTCTTTAATTTGACCTCTTATTTTTGAAATTCAAAAGAACGCTGAAAATGGAACGACTATCACACAAAATACCTTCTCGTATAATACACATATTTGCATATACCTATACTTTTAGATCGATATGTTTTTTTTTCGAAAAGATGGCCAGCCTAATCTATACTAATATATATTTTGATAGCCGTTTTTATTTGTTCGCAAAGCTCGAGATTGGCTGTACCGATTTTTTTGAAATTTTGGATATAGGTTCTGGATGGACTTCTCATTGTCTTAGGCAAAAAAAAGTTTAAATAGTTCCTAAAAATTGGAACTGCAGGACTTTAAAAATCCTATAGAATCGAACATACATGCCTACATAACAGCGCTGCGAACCTGCAAATCACAAATGAGAGAGCCCTCGGTTGTTAATTCGTACGGAATACAGCGCAAAGCAAGGGTTATGTAAACATATACGTGCTAATGTTAACGTTAATGTTTATTCTTATTTAAAAAACAAATGCATATGTATGTGCGACTAATCTCTAAAGAGAGTATTCCGAGATTACTCTCAATCGGGTACGATTTGGGCATTAATTAGTCGCAACTAGTCTCATACGGGTAATAATGGAGGTCAATAAGTCTCGACTCATCCCTTATGGGTATAATTGGAGATCATTTAGTCCCCAACTCATCTCTAACGGGTACTATTAACGATTTAATGGAGCCATCCCGGATTAGTCCCATTTTTTGCAGGGTGTAGGCAATTATGTATGTAGAGTCGTTTATGTTGCCACAAGGAGCAACTAACATTGCTGTTAGCACTAACATTTGTATATGCATAATTATGTACATATATATGTATGTATATAATTACGCATAAAAACCCTGCTGCTATGTTTTTTTTGTACGTGAGTGAGCGCAATATTAAAAGCTCTAGAACGGCGAAACCGATTTTTTTGAAATTTCGGCCACCTGCTGCAGACGTTCAAAGGATGGTTATCGGCTAACAAAAATCTTGATACATAAAAGGGGCTTGGAACCTCCCATACAAACATAGGGGGCGTGGCACCTCCCTTTCAAACCGAATTTTTCATACTGTATATGTATCTCTAGAAGTGTTTGTTGTAGAGTAGTGGAACTTGGTATTGACGTATGTATAAGAAAAAATAGAATATGTATATAGAAAATAAATAATAATTCCTGATAATATAGTATGAATTGGATTTTGACCCCTTTCGATGAAAGGATTGCGTGCGCTTTATGAAACTTATGTTTTATGTCAAGTATTATATTTGCATATTGCATGTTTTTGTTCTAAAAGTGTATTTTTATTTAAATTTTGAATCCTTATTATTTATGTATGAATGCGCATTGGATTTCTGTTAACAATGACCCACCCATTTTGATATTGCCACCAACTATAAAATAAAGTTTATAGGGCATATCCACTATTGATCCGGGTCATTGTTGCCACCAGGGAACTTCTCATGGACATAACACTTTCGTTCGGTTATTTAAGGCGGCAAACGACCACCAAACCATAGTCTTAGCGGATGAATGTGCCAGTACAAATCGTGAATATGGATTGTTGGAGAAAATGATTGACCAAAATGTTTTAATTAAAAATCTAATTTTGGGCGAGACGAAGTTCGCCGGGTCTGCTAGTTAAAGATATTTTCAAACTAAAGCCTTCATAAATTTCTTTCGACCCACACCCATATCTAAATATTTCATAAAACTTGTGTAAACGTGAACTAAATTCGTTTGATTTTTTAAACATGTAAAAATATATGTAGTTCAGAAATAAAGATTTTTGAAACTCCCTTAGATAGATACCCAAATTTTAATAATTCATTTAACTTATTAAATACTTTGAATTTAACTATTTAAACAGGTGGCAACCCTTTTCCATCACCTCAAAAATAGTCTTGGCGTTGCAAATAAAGATTTCTTAACACACTTTCGTTTGACATTCATATTTTTTTGTTTCATATAATTTGTGTATAAGTTAACTAAATTCGACTTTTCAAGCAGGTGGCAACCTTATTCAAAATATTATCAAACCATTACCTTCTTAAAACCATTTCGTTTGGCACCCATATGGTTATACATACATACTTCTCTTACCTATTTCCTTTAATTCAAATTGAATTTGTTTTTTAAACAGGCGGCAACCCTCCTATAGTTAAGTTAAAAAACAAAGCTTTTCAAAAATATTTCGATCAATACCCATTTGAATAACTAATACATTTATTTTAAATAATTTGAATATAGATAAGTTTTTAAAAGGTGGCAACTCTTTTCAAAAAAATAAATCTTTATTGCACATCTACAGCCCGAGCCCTTTAATTTTACACCATACTTTTGAAACTCGAACGAACAGTACGGATCTGATGGTATTGATTATAGAAAAATTTGATTTTAATTGTTCAACGGGTGGCAACTCTTTTTGAAAAACATAAAATCAGTTTGCACATCTGCAGCCCAAGCGCTTTAATTTGACACCCCATTTTTGAAAATCGAACTAACGGTGCAGATATTTTATGCGGAATAAAAAATGCCTTCGCGTATTATATATGTACTAGTGTTCGCCCAGCGGTTGAAATTCAACCGCTAAAATTAAGGATAGTTTATGTGAGTTGAGTTGAGCTGAAATAAAATTTGTTGGAATGGGTTAAGTGGAGGGGAGTTTAGCTTAGTACTTAGCATAACATAACATAGAATCATCTTCATCTTCATCTTCATCTTCATCTTCATCTTCATATTCACCTTCGTCTTCATATTTATTTTTTCCTTTATCCTGATCTATATCTTCATTCTTTTCTCCATTTACGTATTTACCCCCACCATTGTTATTAGGTTAGGTAGTTAAATTTTCCTTCCTCTTTTTATTTACATTGTTTCTTTAGTGATATCATGTCATGTGTTGAAATTGGGTGTGATGAGTTGCAGTGTGGTGGAATTGGGTGTGGGAGTTACGGTGTTATGAATTCAGGTGTGGTGGTCTTAAGAGGTGTGGTGAATTTAGTTGTGGTGAGTTGAGGTGTGGTGAATTAAGGTGTGTTGAGTTAAGGTGTGGTGAGTTAAGGTGTGGTGAGAAAGTTGAGGTGTGGTGAACTAAGGTGTGGTGAGTTTAGATGTGGTGAGAAAGTTGGGGTGTGGTGAGTTAAGGTGTGGTGAATTAAAGTGTGGTGGATTTAGGTGTGGTGAATTAAGGTGTGGTGAATTTAGGTGTGGGGAGTGAAGTAGTGGTGGATTTAGGTGTGGGGAGTTAAGGTGTGGTGAATTAATGTGTAGCGAACTCAGGTGGAGTAAGTTTTTAAGCGGAGGTGAGATGAGTTGAGGTGAGTTAAGTTAAATTAAGGGGTTAAGTTAAGATAAGTTATCTTTATCCTTATCTTCATATTCATCTTCATCTTCTTCCTCGTCTTGGTCTTCATCTTCTTCTTCATCTTTATCCTTTCCTTTATCCTGATCTAAATATGTCCATTCTTTTCTTCATTTAAATATTCACCCCCACCATTGTTATTAGGTTAGGTATTTAAATTTTCCTTCCTTCTTTGTCTTTATATTTAAGTTTCTTTACTTTTATTTTAATTTCTGTATTTATCCCTTTCTTCTTCTCCATACTCAAAATTATCTCATCCTTGTTTGAGGCTAATCTATTCATGTACATACATACATACATCTTATTCCTAAACTGCTGCTTAGCACGTTTCTTTAATTCA
>NW_016158433.1:90546-103699 GCF_001687245.7 Rhagoletis zephyria
CTATCAATATTAAAGCATACATTTAGGAGGCATTTCCGCCCCAACCATGTACATGTATGGCATTGGTATTGGTGTGACTTTTGAATTGATTTTTTCGCTCTATTTTAAACTAATTTGAAATTTTAAAAATTGCCTGCACATCAGCATCAAAATACCTTTCTAATGATATATAATTGTTTATACCTTAGAAGTACAGTTTAGCCGTAAAAGGGGTGTAAAGGAAACATGATTGCCTATTTATATAATTGATATAGATTATTAATATATGTGACCTGGTCTACGGAAAAGGGGCTTAGGTGTCAAAAAATCAATTTTCACTTTTTGGTTGATTCGGATGGAAGATGAGATGCTTTTTCACGTGGTGAAAAGCAGAAAATCCTAACTTGCTTAGAAGTGTACTAAAAATGTAGAGAAAGAAGAGTAAAAATACGACAAANAGAACAATTAACGAGATAATGAGAAACTGACGAAACGAGTTGCTTACTTTTAACAGCTTTTTCACAGAAAACTAGTTTTCGCACGTAAGCTCCCTTTTCGTAGACCAGGTCACATATGTAGTTTTAAGGTCAAACACTATAAAAATAAATTAGGTGGTGTGTTTGACTTAAATTAATAAATTTAATTAAATTGATCTTACATTGGTGGTTAGCAACAGTTTTTATAACTACGCACTATTCTATTAATTTTACCATGGTGTATTCTCTTAATTAGAAATATTAACATGTGACCCGACTTAATAATTTATCATTATTGACACTACTATCATTTTGGATAAAATCACATCCAAAAAAATTAAAAGAACACTGTTACACCCTTTTGTTCATTAAATTATAACAAATTGGAATAGGAAGGAAGCACTTTTACTATTTTCCGCCGCGTGATCACATAAAATTAATACGCGTGTGTTTCAAACAATATTAACTCACTGCTACCATCAACACAGTGAACGTAAGGGCAGCACTTCATAAATTTTAAATCATTTATCTCATCTGCCATACGAGTGCAGAGCCCCAAAAATTTGGAGATAAACGCTCATTTCTACACTGCACTCATGTGTATGCGTTGCATAAATCAACCCAAGGCATCGCATTCCTCTTTCCGTTACAGAATTGGAGTAAATGGCTAAACAAAAGAACAGCGGCAGTGTCAGATATTAAAACGTTTACGAAACCGCAAATCAGACAACATTTTATCCTATTAAGGACGCATTTAAATCACTTCACCGCAGAATTCTCATTCGCAGTTGGGGTGCGAAAATAAGGGAGAACTAACACCCATCAGTTAGAAAATTTAGTAGAACCTTGCTGTTACCACCACCAGTCACTGCCTTTCATCACCAGTAATTGGAGGCCAATATTCGTGTATGTATGTGTGTTAAAACGACATCCCACACCTGCAGGCTGATTCAGTACAAACGCTTTATCCACCCCGGTTTCTTTCAAATTGTGAAACGTTTTGTTTTTTCACTTTTTACCAATTGAAATGGACTAGATTTTACAAGGAGTTAACAACAGCTACAGTTTTTAAATAAGGTTGATGGTGTTCGTGACTTTGTAGTGATTTTGGCTCTTATTGTTCCTATAG
Organism: Rhagoletis zephyria; assembly: GCF_001687245.7. Taxonomy (NCBI): domain Eukaryota; kingdom Metazoa; phylum Arthropoda; class Insecta; order Diptera; family Tephritidae; genus Rhagoletis; species Rhagoletis zephyria. The sequence goes on from NW_016158433.1 coordinate 92,131, forward strand.
TGCATCGGTTCCCAACCAGAAGGTCGCATAGAAAAACATAAAGTTAAATAAATTTTCATTCAATCCTCACATTGACGTCTTAGTTTAAATGTAACAGCCCCAAAAATTTCATTAATATTGTATTCTTACTTAAAAACAGAAACTTTACATATAAATTGATAGATTGTGATAACAATTTTCTCAACTGTGTATTGAGAAGCATTGATTTTTTTAAAGCGCCGCAGACATACTCATTTATTTCCTAATGTTATCGACATCATTATGAAACAGATGAAGATTGTTGAATATGCTTTCATTTTAGAGTACCTATTTAATTTTCGAACATCTGGTAGCACCTTTCTATTCACCATTACAGCCATTTTGATTTGTTTGCTTGTTTACTTTGTTGAAGAAAAGTAGTGAAATTATTAAACACGTTTTATATTGTTAAAAAATAAAATAAAATACATTTAATGTATACAAAATACACGTGAACATTGCAAAGATCGTATATTTATCAAAATATAAGTGTTAAGGGCTCCTTTTATGTTTGCTAGTGAAACTGCATAAAAATAATACTATTACTAATAAATAATAATACTATTACTAATAAAGTGAAAATAGTAATAAATAACGTAAATATATATGATTCTCAACATCCCCGCCAAATTTCATGACAAAATTCGTGATAGTTTTGTGCACACATTCGAAAACCGATGTAATGGAAAGCCAACCCTTTTAAGGCACTAAAACTTGAAAAAAGGAAAAATGAGCTTCGAAAAAAGGCACTTATTTCTTAATTTTGTTATGTGCATGTATATATAAAAGAAATACATGCAGTGTTCAAAAAATTATAGCCAAGTTTTAAAGTATTATTTTTGTTGTTATTTTATTTTGGTTATTTTTTTATAAAAATATAGTTCATTCTTTAACAAAACCCCTTTCAATAAAAGTTTCCGACTTTGTGCAATATTAAAAAAAAATTCAACAAACTCTCGTACAAATTTCGAGCTTTTTTGAAAATTCTAAAAAGTCAACCGTAATTTTTAGCCATTTAAAGTTTGATATTTTCAATACCTATTCGTCCTAAAATACTTATATTTTTGACGTAGAATACGTCTTACGTTTCGATATGGAGGGTATGCATGGTACAATAAACAGGTGAAGTAATAAAACAGCTTTCTAGCTATATTTTATGACATTCGGCTGCCTTATAGCCAAATTTTAAAGGCAATTTTTCAAATAAGGCAGTGTCAAAATCTTTCTTCTCACTCTAATTACTTCACCTGGTATAATTCCGCCATGGAGGCTATGCTCAAATGTTGTAGTTGTAATTTTTAGAGCTTCACTATTGAAGCAATTTCAAAGAAAAATGTGGCATTTTAATGATAAAATTCCAGACCTATCGACAAATTAATTTTTGTAAGTAACCCATTCGCCTTCTGTCGTAGAAACAACGGTAAATATTGGCTTAGTTTGGGGTAAATTTTGAGTCTTTAAGTTCTCTAGCAACTTATTATTTGCAGATATAACTTTAATTTTCGGGATATACTAAGTTCCTTGGGGCAATAGAAATATTATCATGTACAAATTTTATATAAATTCAATATTGAGCATTTAAAGGCAAAAATTTGTTGAAAAAAATAGCAAATTTCGTTTATTACCAAAATGCTCGAAAACCGTTGTTTTTGATTTCTTTAATTAAAAATTCAAGTTTTTTCCTTTCGTCTGGTATACGGGAAGTATTGGTTGATATCTTCTAAGTACCTATGGTTATTTTATTCTAATATATGGGCTTAAATGATTTTTCATTCAAAATCACTTCGTCATCATTTTGCAAACACGTGCATGCGTTGGAAGTGAGAGAAGGCGACAAAAAGTACGTGTGTGTAAGTATTTCGGCTTTGGAGTAACAGATGGCGCCATATCTATAACCTAATTGCAGCGTATGTATGTAAATACATCCATACGTACATATGTATGTGGATCTGTTTTTCTTTTAGTAATCTAGGTATGTAGAAATGAATGATCTGTACCGTTCATTCGATTTTACAGAATGAGGTATCAAGTTAAAGAGCTTGGCCTCTGGATGTGCAATAACTTCTTCTATTTTCAAAAAGAGTTGCCACCTGATAAAACAATTAAATTCAAATTATTTTTAAATTAAATCAACTATTACTCTATGAGTATCGATAGAAATGGTTTTGAAAAGGCTTTATTATTATATGTAGGAGGGTTGACACCTATTTCAAAAAGCAGCTTCGACTTAAATAATGGCAGAAAAATTAATTGGTTTGCCTAATATTATTTCTGCAACTTTCTCAATTTGCAACTGATTATGGAATTTGATAGCTTTCTAAATAGGAAATGGAAATCAGGCATTGTTTCCTATATTTCATACTCTCCCAGCTGAGCGCGGCCATTAATCTTATCCGATCGCCAGTCTGTTGTATGTATATATTTGCAATATTTGATGGTAAATTTTATGTATATATGAGGGAGCGATGCGATACAAATTTAGGTTTTTTACTTCACCATGGACCGATGGACCGTGGAGCTATTACTATTAGGAAAATGTAAAAGGTTGGGAACCACTGCTATAGTGCATCCATGCATATGCACATACCAGGGCCGGCCGTAGGATTTCTCTTTGGGGGGAGTTAATCGTAACAACCAAGAATATCACTGTGGATATAATCCGGCACAACTCAAAGAAAAGTCCCACACAATTGACCGAGGTATAGAAAAAAGTTCTTTTAATACCGAGTCAACAATAACATCCAGATTGCGCGGAATATTGAGAAAAGCTTTTTTAGAAAAAATGAGGAAGAAGTTGAATAAAATTTTTGAACGTTTATTATAGGCCTCAAAAGAAGTGCCATTTACATTGGTTATTGTGGTACACCAAGTGTACATTGAATTCTTGTACAAATGTATATCTGTAAAGTTAGACTTTTATAAAAAAATATGGACATTAAATAAACAAAGGAAAAATAGCCAGAACTAATCAAAATGTCACTTGACTTAATCAGCTGACCACAAGTAATATTCATATGTAGACTATATCACGATGTATGGGCCGAAAAAAGTTCAATTTATTTCAAGCGATTTTAACCACTTGCTAGGAGGGTATTACAGGAAAGTAACAAAGGCGGCCGCTGTGTTGTAGTGCTTAGCAGTGCGCGCTACCATTCCTCAGAGCCTTGATTCAAGCCCTTTTTCCGACCAACATCAAAAATAAAAAAACAAAAAAGTGTTTTTTTCTAATAGCGGTCGCCGCTCGGCAGACAATGGTAAACTTCAGAGTGTATTCAGTCATGAAAAACAGCATCTCATAACAATGCAATTGCCGTTCGGAGCCGGCGTAAAATTGTAGGTCCCTCTCTTCGTGTGACAATATCAAGGCACAGGTCAAACATCGAAGGAGAGGCTCGGTTTCGATATTGAGGCTATGCTGAAATGTTGTAGTTGTAATTTTTAGAGCTCCACGAAAACGCTTATTGCACAAGAACGATGAATGAAGCGATTATAAAGAAAAGTGTGGCGTTTCAAAGATAAAATTCCAAACCTATCGACAGATTAATTTTTGTAAGTAACCAATTCCGTTACTGTCGTAGAAACAACGGTAAATATTGGCTTATTTTGGGGTAAATTTTGAACCTTTAAAGTGCTCTAGCAACTTATCGTTTGCAGATATAACTTTCATTTTCGGGGTATAGGTTCTTTGGATATATAAATTTAACAAACATTGAGCATTTTAAGGCAAATATTTTTTGGAAAAAAATTAAAAAAAATTTGTATTAACAAATTACTTGAAAACCCTCGAATGATTCTATTTTTGTATTCTTTAATAAAAAACTCAAGTTTTTTCCTTTCGTTTGGTATATGGGAAATAATGGTTGATATCTTATAAGTATGTTTATTTTATTCTAATAAATATATGGGCATAGGTAAATGAGTTGCCATACAAAATCACTTCGTCATCATTTTGCAAACACGTGCAGGCGCTGGAAGTGAGAGAATGTGTGTAGGTATTTGGGCTTTTAAGTAACAGATGGCGCAATATTTATAACCTAATCGCAGCGTATGTATATAAATATATTCATATGAACATGCATATGTTGATTGCAGTTAATGTGGATCTGTTTTTATTTATGAATGCGTAACACGCGAAAACTTTTTCGTCATATCAGATCTGTACCGTTCGTTTGATTTTACAAAATGAGGTATCAAATTACACAGCCACACAAAAAAAAATTTGTGTTCTGACCCAAAGGTCTCACTATGTGTGCTTTATGTTTTTGGGGTCGCTGAATCCGAATCCGAGGTCCATTTAACCCAATCAGTTCAGGGTTTTGATATAACCCCAGAAAACCAATATGGCGGACACCTTTTGGAAAATTCATCGGATTCGCTTGAAACTCGTTACTCGGGGGTTTTTGGGGTCGCTAATTACGAATATGATATTATTTTTTCAAAACTCAAAATGGCGGATCCAATATGGCGGACACATTTTTGTAAAATTCATCGGATTCGCTTGAAAATCGTTACTCAGGGGTTTTGGGAGTCACCGATTACGAATTTGATGTCAGTTTTCGAAAATTCAAAATGGCGGATCCAATATGGCGGACACTTTTTGTAAAATTCGTCGGATTCGCTTGAAAATCGTTACTCAGGGGTTTTATGGTTCGCTGAACCCGAATTCGAGGTCTATTTAACTCTATTAAAATCAGACATTTTTTCTAACCTCAAACAATGACTTTATTATTACATTCATTTAATTAAGACCAATCTTCTAAATCCTTGTACCGTCGGCATTGGCATTACCCGATGTACACCGCGGGGAGGTTGCTCGATCGGATTTTGTACATCATGTATAGCCCTAAAAAGGGCTGATTGATAAATAATAAGAATGCTGCTCCAAAAGCGGATAATATTTTAATGGTTTTCTTTTTTTGAACTATATCGTGTTCTTTTATCTTCAAACGTTCTGTGGAAAGGATTTCTTTTACGCTTGTTGTTCTGTTCAAGTGATTCTCTTTTGAGCATCCAGCAAAAGTCTGCCAACATATTGACATCCCACGCTTGTTGTTCTGTTCAAATGATTCTCTTTTGAGCATCCAGCAAAAGTCTGCCAACATATTGACATCCCACGCTTGTTGTTCTGTTCAAATGATTCTCTTTTGAGCATCCAGCAAAAGTCTGCCAACATATTGACATCCCACGCTTGTTGTTCTGTTCAAATGATTCTCTTTTGAGCATCCAGCAAAAGTCTGCCAACATATTGACATCCCACGCTTGTTGTTCTGTTCAAANCGTGTTCTTTTCTCTTCAAACGTTCTGTGGAGAGGATTTCTTTTACGCTTGTTGTTCTGTTCAAGTGATTCTCTTTTGAGCATCCAGCAAAAGTCTGCCAACATATTGACATCCCACGCTCCCTGATAGCGAGTTTCAACAATTTTAATGTCTTGGTGGAATCGTTCACCCTGTTCTTCGCTGAAATGTCCTACGTTTTCCGGAAATTTGTCAAGATGAGAGTGTAGGAAATGCTTGATCCAAACCGTAAAAATAATTTTGTCCCTTCTTTTGAATTTTTGAAAACTGACATCAAATTGGGATTCAGCGACCCCTAAAACCCCTGAGTAACGATTTTTAAGTGAATCCGATGAATTTTACAAAAATGTGTCCGCCATATTGGATCCGCCATTTTGAATTTTGAAAAAATAATATCATATTCGTAATTAGCGACCCCGAAAACCCCCGAGTAACGAGTTTCAAGCGAATCCGATGAATTTTTCCAAAAGGTGTCCGCCATATTGGTTTTCTGGGGTTATATCAAAACCCTGAACTGATGGGGTTAAATGGACCTCGGATTCGGATTCAGCGACCCCAAAAACATAAAATACACATAGTGAGACCTTTGGGTCAGAACACAATTTTTTTTTTGTGTGGCTGTGTTATCTTATTATTTCAAAAAGAGTTGCCAGCTGATAAAAAATTAAATTCAAATTATGTTTAAGTTAAATCAATTATTACACTATGAGTATCGATCGAAATGGTTTTGAAAAGGCTTTATTTCTTAATCATATGTAAGAGGGTTGCCACCTGTTTCAAAAAGCAACTTCATTTTAAATAAAGGCAGAAAATTGAAATGTATATCCTGATATGGATATCAGACGAAAGAAATATATTGAAAATATTTGCAGAGGGTTGCCACCTGTTTCAAAAAGCAACTTCATTTTAAATAAAGGCAGAAAATTGAAATGTATATCCTGATATGGATATCAGACGAAAGAAATATATTGAAAATATTTGCAGAGGGTTGCCACCTTCCAGAGGGTTGCCACCTTGTTACAAAGGTAAATTTAGTATAAGCAATAGGTGAAGTTGAACAAATTACTTCAATATTAATAAAAATCAAAATTTCTTTGAAGAGACTTTATTTCCAAACTGCATGTAGGAGGGTTGCCACCTGATTTTATAAGCAAATTCAATTTTAATTAAGAGTATTAGATAATTTAAATATGTATCACAATACAAGTGTCAGACGAAAAGGTTTAACGAGGTTTTGTTTTAAAAATAATTTGAACAGGATTGCCAAGGTTTTGGTTTTATAATATTTTGAATATCGTTGTCACCTGTTTTAAAATTAGAATTTAATTAAAGTAAGCATAAGCTAAATGAAATATTAAAACATGACGTGAGACCAAGGTGGCAAGATAGCCTTAGCTTGAATATTTAGATTATTAAAGAGGGTTGTCACCTGTTTAAAAGAGTAAACTTAAATTATTTAATAAGTTAAAGCAATTACTAAAAATATGGGTATGAAATGAAATGGGTTTTAAAAGGCTTTATTTCTGAACTGTAATTAGGAGCGTTTTCACGTATTTAAAAAAGCAAATTTAACTTAATTCATCAGGCACATGCAATTTTTAGGTATCACAATATCAGACGCAAAAGATTTGTTCATTTCTTAACTATATTTAGAAGAGTTTCCAGCTGTTTCAGAAGTCTTAGCTAACTTATGCACAAATTCGAAGACGAGGATAATGCGAAGACGAGCACGAACATGAGGAAGAATACTAATACGGGGACCTAGGCTAATATAAAAAGTAATACAAATTTCCGCAGTATGAAATGATACACCGTTGTACATACTTTCCCCAGAAAAGATTATCCTATCATGTTAAACTAACAAGTAATTTTTAAGCAAAAAACAAAAACGACTTCAATTCTCATATAAAAATTTAGGAGCACCGTCAATTTTTTCATGATCCAATGATCACATTTGAAACAAATTAGTTTGGAACAACCTCTGAAGTACCACCTTTCCTTTACAAAAAGAATTTTAGAAATCGGTTAGCGTGGTCCGGAGTTTTGCGGTAACATTCATAAAAAAATAAAATCTTGCGACGAATTGATAATTGATTGATTTGTATGTCGGTTAAAAGTTGTATGCAAAATCAGAAAAATAATCTCCATGTCAAATTATAAACCATCTTTAAGAAAAATGTAAGACCATTTTCATTAAACAACGGCTAGCTCCTGGTAATAATGTAAGATTTCGCATGTAATAGGCAGAGAGTATCTGGGACCGTAAAAGTTATAAGCGATATCGTAAAAGTCATTATTTAATCTTTACGTTTTCATTTTTATAATTTTCATCAAATTTTGGAAATTTTTTAATTAGTTCTATGTTCGCTCGCAAAATAGTACTTTTTGAGTTTTTTTCTTTCAATACATAATACTTATGAAATGAGTTTTATTTTGCGTTCAAGAAATAAACTTTCGCGATGAATTTTATTTGTCTCTTGTAAAATAAAACTCACCTTGTAAGTTTTATTTACTGTTGAAAAATAATTGTTATTTTGCAAGTTTTACTAATCACTGGCGTTAGTTTTCAAACCAAATTAAAATTCAAGAGATGACCAGAGTGTTTTTAAGGGGTAGCACTAAAGTAAATATTTATAAAATAAAAACAATAAAAATCAAATAAACAAATTTTAATATACCATGTTTTTATAAATGAACAATTTCGATGGGATTCTTCTTCTTCTTAATTGGCACTACAACCGTTTGTCGGTTTCGGCCGAGACCAAAAAGCTTTTGCAATTGCCTCTCCAGTGCAAATTTGCGCTCCTTGCTCATCCTGAGACAGACTTAAAAAAAGTTCAAAATGCCAATTAAAAATGTGAAGTCAAATTTCAAAAATTCTAAATGGCGGATCCAATATGGCGAGCACAAAAATGAAGAAATCAGTTAATTTGATCAAAAAAGGGTATTTTAGGGTTTTTGGGATCGCTGATTACGAATTTAAATTTCGAATTTAGTAATTTGGAATGACAATTGATTTGGACAGATCTTGAAAAGTGTAACGAACTTTTGTAGTGCCGGGGTGAGCTAAGTCCGTCCAGGGCACCTGAAATAGAAATTCCTACTCCTCTTCGAGAATAACAAATCTTCACTTTCAATCAGATTACACGTTTCTTAAACACACTCTTAAATTAGGAATTCCTATCCAGAACTCTAAAGGCAGTGGGAGTGAAAATCCCTCCACTAACCTTACTCGTCGGCGGAAGTGGTAATCCTGCGCCGAATATAAACCTATACGCTAATGTGGTGGAAATTCCCAGGTGCGGTTCGTTTGCCGGTAGTGTTGTGCCCACCGACAAGTATCCCTGCCTACTATCTATCGACTGCTTGACTTCACAGAATATTTCCTCGCTTTTATACCCTTCTGCGGGCAGGCAGACTGTTATCCTAAAATAACAGTGTTTAACTAATAATGTTATGAAATTCACAAAGCTCGAAATGCAACAAATGAACACTGTATGTAGAGTTGTATGGTATATACCAGGCCTTCCCAAAGTGGGTACCGCGGAACCCAGGGGTGCCGCGAGCGTATACCAGGGATGCCGCTAGCGGCTAGAGTATACTAGTGGTGCATGCAAATTTTTTAAACTTTCATTAAAATTTCGTAATTATGCAGTCAAGTTAATTTTGAGTATATGGCAACAATTTTACTATCATGTGTCTACTGTTCGAGAAGCTGTTTGTCAAACATAATCCAAACCTAGTTTCTCCATTTCGCTATACACCATGCAAACATGACTCATTCAAGCAAAGAATTTTAATTTTCTTCCGGTTCACAATGTAAAAAATTTTCGTTTTCTTGAATTTTTCTCTCCTACGTTCTCACTCGGTGAAAATTTTGTTGCAAATGAGGCGATTTTACCTTATATTTTTTGTTCAAATTTCCCTTAAGCACAAATGCCTTGAGGCAAATGGATATTTAGCTTGGTTTGTCAAGACGCTTGTGTGGTGTATTTCGCTCTTAAGAGTAGCTCAGCAGTACGTTTTGTCAACGAAAAATTGCGTCAGAAAAATTTCAGAAAAACAGCCGAAAACGTATCCTTTTCACAACCATTGTCGGTACTTTTCTAGACCTAGGTTTCTGCTGCACACTTTAGTGGGAAACGAATCGTCAATATGTCCAAAAATGGAATCGATAAACGAACAAAAATCCCCATTTCATCCACTTTTCTTTCCGTTGTCAGATTAATTTTCGGATTTTTCGCTGGCTGGACTGTTCTCGTAACCAGTGCAGCAGCTCGCGCACATGTACATGTTACTTATATTTTGTAAATTCACAATCACACTATGAAAGAACAAATCAACGCAATTTCAAAGGCAATTAAATTAAATATTGAAAACTTTGAATTTTTAGTGTGCAGCTTTGACGAAAGTAGTGGGACTTGCTGTTGTTCTTGTGTTTGTCAGGTACCCATTCTCAATGCAAATCGAAGAAGAACTTTTGATGAGCGGAGTACTTGAGACTTACACCACTGGCGACGAAATGTTTAAAGCTATCGACAAATCTGTAAAGAAAAGTGGTTTGAAATGGGGCCAGTGTGTTGATATTTGCAGTGATGGAGCAGCTGCAATGGTTGGAAAAACGAAAGGAGCGGTGTCTAGTATGCAGAAAGTGGCAGAAAACGCCACAAGCAGCCACTGTATGATCCATCAGCGTTCCCTGGCGACTACAAAGATGCCACCACAAGGTTTAAAAACCGTATTGGATGACGCTGCGAAGATATATAATTATATAAGAGGCGCCTGCTTCAAACCTTTTAAAACTTGCCGCTGAAGGCATGGGTACGGCTCACTTTCACCTTTTGTTGTGGCTTTCAAGGGGAAGGATTTTAGCCCAATTGTTTGAGAAAAAAAAGATGCACTGGTGGCCACATTTACAGAGCAGTCTTTGGTTCAAAATTTAACTGATATCGTTTGGCTGATTGGGATACCTTTATGACATATTCAAAAACTAAATGAAACCACCACACCTCTTCAAGGCACGTGAGGAGCTCAATTGGAAAAAATAAGAGGCTTGCGAAAAAAAATAATTTTTTTTAAAGCGTGTGTTGGTGTGGTGGGATAATAAGCTACGGCTTTTACTCAATCCCAGTAAAAATCCACCAGAGAACGGATCAGCAAGAGGGGGAAACGGGCATCGCCTCGAGCGGACCCGCTCCCTCAGATATTCTTCCCGACGAAGGGGCCAACAAAACAGGCAACGCCTGGAGCGGACCTGCGGCCCCTGCGTCGGCATCGGGGGCAGGCATCGCGGGGTATACAAGAAACACCACGAGTGAACCTGTGGATCCACCAACGAGTGTATCCGATAACGCGACAGATACTGAGAGCGACACGGGCTCAGTATCTGCCTACGTAGGGTCGGTCTACAGTCGATGGGCAACGCTGGACGAGGACCAGCTTCTGGTATCCGAACCGGAGGAGGAGGACAATGACATCACAGTCATTGCCGCCGCCGAGCGGAGGGAGCTAGAAGCAATGGACATAACCGATTCTGAGGATGGTGCAGATCCTACAAATTAATCTGCACCACTCCAAGGCAGCCTCGGCTGCTCTCCTTCTTCGCCTCAGCGATAAAGCTGAGGACTTGATTCTAGTTCAAGAACCTTGGATCGTCAGAAACTGACTGAACTCTGATGCCAACCAGGTGGTAACAGCTCCAGTAATAGGTAGGGTCAGAGCTTGCATTCTAATTAAAAAAGTATATTCTCATTTTTTACTCTCCAGATACAGCGACGAGGACACTGTCTGGAACAGCGTGCATCTGGCTGGCATCAACCTACATGGCCCACGACAGCCATGCTTTTCCACCCTATAGACTGGAAGAAGCGGTGAAGGAAGCAAATCGCAGAAAGCTCCCGGTCATAATAGGGGCCGACTCTAATTCACACAACACGATCTGGGGCTCAAGCGACACCAACTCCCGGGGTGAGTGTTTACTTGACTTTATTCTTTTACACAATCTTACTGTATGTAACCGTGGGAACGATCCCACCTTTTTGACATCTGTTAGAAGGGAAGTGCTGGACATCACCCTTGTTTCGAGCGGTTTGACCGATCGGATAAGGGACTGGCAGATGTCCAAGGAACACTCTTTTTCTGACCACCTCTACATTAGTTTCAATCTCAATTTTGATCCTGCTCCTTTAACAGCATACAGGAACAGAAAGCGAACCGACTGGGCAAAGTATAGGAATACGCTGTCGGCCTCTCTACG
>NW_016158433.1:103874-128774 GCF_001687245.7 Rhagoletis zephyria
TCATGCTAAGCAAACAGGTCTTTGGCAACCATACAAAGACGCACTCAAAGTTTTCAAGAAGGCCAAGACGAGGGCGAAGCGCGAATCTTGTCAAAACTTCTGCAATAGCATAGAAGAGAACTCTGAAGCCAAGTTCTCTCGAAATCCTTNGTGAACTTTGTGGCAAATGCCTGTAATGCTGCTTTCAAAGCCTCCTGCCCAGTCCCCCTCCCGAAGGGCAAAAAGAAACCCCAGTGGTGGAATCCTGAGATTTCAGCACTGGGGAAGAACAGCAGGAGGCTTTTCATTCATGCTAAGCAAACAGGTCTTTGGCAACCATACAAAGACGCACTCAAAGTTTTCAAGAAGGCCAAGACGAGGGCGAAGCGCGAATCTTGTCAAAACTTCTGCAATAGCATAGAAGAGAACTCTGAAGCCAAGTTCTCTCGAAATCCTTTTCGAGTATGAACTCTATCCAGAAGCCTAACGGTGACTGGACGACATCATGTAACGAAATGCTGGAGGTCCTTATGAGCACTCACTTCCCGGGCTGCTCGGACGACACCTCCGGTTTTTCGCCCGGTCCTAGGACCTACTTGTCTCTGGGTGATACCGTTAGGGACGTCGTAAGTGAGGAGAGGGTGGAATGGGCTGTAATGTCCTTCCAACCCTACAAATCTCCGGGCCTTGACGGAATTTGTCCCGCTCAACAACAGGAAGCTAAGGACATACTGTGTCCCCTGCTTTCTCAGATTTTTACATCCTGCCTAACCCTGACCCACATACCACATGAGTGGACAAAGGCAAAAGCTGTATTCTTACCAAAAGGAGGCAAGGCCGCACATGTGAAACCGAAGGATTTCAGGCCTATAAGCCTCACTTCATTCTTCCTTAAAACTCTAGAGAGGCTCATCGACGAATATATTCGACGGAATATAAAAAATTACAACCTCTCCCCGAACCAACATGCATATTCCAAAGGAAGGAGGGTTGGCATTAAGNGCAAGGCCGCACATGTGAAACCGAAGGATTTCAGGCCTATAAGCCTCACTGCATTCTTCCTTAAAACTCTAGAGAGGCTCATCGAAGAATATATTCGACGGAATATAAAAAATTACAACCTCTCCCCGAACCAACATGCATATTCCAAAGGAAGGAGGGTTGGCATTAAGGGAATACACGCTCGGAGTTTTTCTCGATATCGAGGGTGCTTTCAACAATGTCTACCCGAAGTCTGTTGTTAACTCCCTTCTCATGGCGGGGGTGCAGCGGGGTCTGGTAGATTTCGTTTGGATCCTTCTTGTGAAAAGAACTATTCTATCAGAACTGGGGGATGGTTCCATCACAAATTATGTGACCAGAGGCCCCCCTCAGCAGAGTTCTCTCCCCTCTGCTCTGAAATCTAACAGTGAACACCCTACTTCTAAGCCTAAAGGGCACCGGTTGTCAAGTCATAGCGTACGCTGATGACATAGCAATCGTGGCAACGGGCAAACATCTTCAGGTCCTGAGTGAGTTATTGCAAAACGCACTCGGTCTGGTAAACATCTGGTCCAAGGAATGTGGACTTAGCGTCAATCCTACCAAAACGGAAATGGTACTTTTCACAAGGAAGTATAAAACTCCCTTATTTAAACCTCCCACCCTAAACGGAGTGGCACTTACTCTCTCAACCGAGGTCAAATACCTTGGAATTATTCTAGACAAAAAACTTGACTGGAAGCGAAACTTTGAAGACCCCTCCAGAAAGGCTAATACCGCCCTTTATGCCAGTAAGGCGGCAATAGGCAAAAAATGTGGAATAAAACCACACATAGTACACTGGATGTACACAGCTGTGATAAGACCCATCCTTTTCTACGGGGTCACCGTATGGTGGCCTGCGCTAAGCAACACTTTGTCCAGAGCCAAGGTGGAACGGGTGCAGAGGACGGCTGCCATGCTAGTCACTTGAGCACTGCCCACCACACCTACCAAATCTCTGGAAATAATGTTAAATCTTCCACCTGTGGATCTCTGCGGAAAATTTGGTANTCCAGAGCCAAGGTGGAACGGGTGCAGAGGACGGCTGCCATGCTAGTCACTTGAGCACTGCCCACCACACCTACCAAATCTCTGGAAATAATGTTAAATCTTCCACCTGTGGATCTCTGCGGAAAATTTGGTACCGGCTGCAGTGCGGTCAGGTTAAATACAATCCAGCCGTGGAGAGACCTCAGTTTCGGACACCAAAAATACTTAAAACTCTACCGGATAATCTACGACAGATAGATTATACCACTCCTCATGGTGGGTTATAACCTCCGCCCCTCCAGGACGGCCTATTGCTATCTATTCTGACAGCCAGGCTGCTATCAAATATCTCAATTCTAACGGAACAACGTCCAAAGCAGCCATAGAATGCAGGAAGATTCTCAACCTGCTGGCATCAAAATGCTCCTTGACTGTTGTATGGGCCCCTGGTCACAGGGACATTCCTGGCAACTGCCTAGCCGACGAGCTGGCAAGGAGAGGGACGGAAATATCTGAAGTCAATTCTGCTCAGAATGCGGGCATACCTCTAACCTCCTGCAAACACAGACTAAAGACGGAATTCGTCTCTCAGATTAGTAGTCGGGGTTATCACCGGACACTGCCTGATGGGCACACACGGAAAAAGGCTAGGATACCCCACCAACGATTTTTGTCGCAGTTGCAGAGACGAGGAAGAGGTGGAGACCGTTGAACACTATCTCTGCCATTGTCCCGCCCTGACCAACACGCGCAACCGATTCTTCAACAAGTACTTTCTAGATTGTTTAGCCGATTTGAACTCGGCGAACGTCCTTGTTTTTGTGCTATATAAAACGCACTCGGTGGTTAAGTTACTAAGGAAGGGAAAGAAACAAATGGCTTCGGCCAATGGTATCACAACGGAATTTTCCAGCCCACCNAACAAGTACTTTCTAGATTGTTTAGCCGATTTGAACTCGGCGAACGTCCTTGTTTTTGTGCTATATAAAACGCACTCGGTGGTTAAGTTACTAAGGAAGGGAAAGAAACAAATGGCTTCGGCCAATGGTATCACAACGGAATTTTCCAGCCCACCTGTGCTCCGCGCTCTGCGCGGGGCTGCCACTCCAACCTAACCTAACCTAACCTATGTGTTGGAAGCGCAAACATCGCCAACTTTCGTCGGTTGCAAGAATATCTACGTATGTGAGTCTGCATTTTCAACAAATGCTTACATAAAAAATAAATACAGAAGCAAGCTTTCAGCGTCAAATGAGTTAAGTGTCAAATTGACAAAGCTTCCAATAAACTTAAAGGAAATAATGAAATCATCAAAACAATTTCATTCCTCACATTAAAGCTAAATGAGCATAACATTTGCATTGTGTTTTCTTATTTTCGTAAACAGTCAAGCCTTTTTAATAGTAGGTATGCCGGGAATTTTATTAGCACAAAAGAGTGTCTGGTTTATACAACTCAGCGATATAAATAAATTCAATACAATTCAAGTAATTCAATTTATTACCGATTTTATGTTTTTTTTTTGCCTGATAAATCACCTTAAACACGTCTTATTGAGCTTCAGGCCGTTTTATATGAAAAATTATTTTAGAAAAAATAGGATAGCTTCACTGGTTGAGGTAAAAAATAAAAACTATTAGGATTGCCACCTGCTTAAAATTTTAGTGACTTAAATACATATATGCATATATCTTGAGTAAAATATTGCAACGCATTCAGCAAATGAAACGCAATTAAATGCACTCTTAACCAAAAGTAATAATTTTGAAGAGGGTTGCCAACTACTTAAATATCTATATGCTTATTTCTAAAAGGTATTTTTTGTTACCAAACGATATCTCCTTTAATGTTTTATCAAATTTAATAAATTATATCTCATTTTGAAGGAGAGAAGCTCACGTACATGCGGAAGCACACAGAGAAAAAATCACCTAATAAAATAGAACAAAACTAATGCGATATCTATGGTTTTTTGTTAAGAAGATATTCTTCTTATTCCCAGAGGAAAAATCTTTTTAATAAGAGCAAAAAGAAAACTTTTATTTTTATAAGGTTGCTTCTTTAAATATATATATAAAAGGAAATCGTATTGTTTTTTATGGTGATCGCTCTGTTTGTTTTCATAAGACAAGCTTCTTGATTATATTAAAAACGAATTCTTACTATTTTTAAAGGAAATCTTCTCGATTTTTTAAGAATTTCTTTTTATTTTTATAAAAATATCTTATTAAAATTTCTTACGTTTTCATAAATAAAAAAGGGTATATTTTTAAGATTTCATTTATTATATAAATTTATATGCACTTTGGGTTGATAATTATTTGGGACAGTCACGAAAAAACTTGCATAGTGCATATTTGAAGACACATCTCTACAAGTGAATTTAAATAAAAGCTTGTAAAAAATGCTGAAGTTTGGCCCAAAATAATTTTGAATGCAGAATTTTACTTTCCAGAATTTTAATTCTACGTCATTTGGTTCTTATAGAATTTTTGAATACAGAATTTAATAATTTTAACTGTAAAGAATTGTTTCGCATTTTTTCCGAATTTTCAACCGAATGATTTTTGAAAAGCATAATTTACTACCGCTACCTTAACAAATACATTTTTTTTAAGTTACCAATATTTTTTTGGTCGTACGACATTGAGACCAATATTTAATAAAATAATGTAAAAAAAATATTTTGTTTTTAAACATGCTTTTATTTAGCATGTACAATCAAAAGAATAAAATAAAGCAGTGTAACAAAAGATTTTTTGGCAAGAAAAATTTGTAAAAACTGCACTAAAATTAATAAAATAAAATAACTTAAACTTTCGTTAAAGTTACTAAAAGCCAAATAGTGAAAGGAGTTACTCAAACTCTAATAAAAATTACTAACAATTATATTCAAAATTTTTTATTGAGCTTGAGGCCGTTTTTAATGAAAAACTTATTGTGGAAAAGCTACAGTAATTTGAAAAAATGGTAGAAGTAATAGCTATTTCGGAAATCACCACATTTCCTCATCAGGCTTCTTTCAGTATGATAGAACCGATGATCCCCCTGACTCAGCCAGTTGCCTACGCATTTCTACAATTTTTTCAAATTATTGTTGCTTTTCCGCAATACGTTTTTCATTAAAAACGGCCTCAAGCTCAATAAAAAATTTTGAGTATAATTGTTATAAGGCCATAAAATAACAAAAACAAATTACTAACAATTTGTACTGATTTACATCGTTTTTAAAAAGTTTGTCGCGCGAAATGAGATGCTGAGTGAATAAGACGTGTTTGTGCGGTGCTCATAAGTTTTTCTCGATTTTTACTCTAACACAAAGTTTAAATTTCCAAATAATTGGTGCTACACCTGTGTATCAGTGTACGTGTGATGCTACAGTGCTGACACCTGTAATTAGACATATTATTTTTTTGGATTCAATAATGTCCGCTACACGCAAGAACCCAACACCGAAAATCGCATCTCCCCCGAAAACACCGCAAGTGCCCTCGACAGCCATGGTCGACAGAGTTGAGCGCAAAATTGAAGAGCAGAGAGTGTCCATAATTGAAGAGTTGTCGTCAGTAATGAAGAGCTCCGAAGAAAGGGTAATGCAGAAGAATGATGAGTTGACTGCTGAAACTGCAAATCTAAAGCAATCCATAGCGGCTAAACAGCAAAGAGTGGCTGCAGTTGAGAACTCGTGTGCTGAGGTTTTGGCTTTGCGCAGTGAAATTGTTGCTGTTCGGAATCAACTCAACGATCTAGAAAGCAGCGCCGTCGCCACTGACTTAGTTATTAACGGCATCCCACTAGCTGTCAATGAGAGTCTGCCTGATGTTTTCACTAGAATTTGCCGTGCAGTTCAACACAAAACACCACCTCTGCGCGATGCATTTCGATTGCGAAAAGTGAATAGCAAAATGCAAAAGAGCAGCAACAACGTGCCTATTGTTGGGAAACATTACTCTGCGCGCGATCGAAGTCAGCTCTTTAAAGTTAGTGCTGCTTTTTGTAAATCGAGAAAGAGGTCGCTTGCACTCTCTGATATTGAAGAGCCTGGCTATGGAAAGATTTACTTGCATGAGAGCTTATCCAAAAGTCTGAGAGAAGTTATGTCGTATGCAACTGAACTGAAGAGAAAGAAGTTATTAACGTCAGCGTTCTCCATTCGTGATAAGGTTCTTGTACGACTGAAGCCAAATGAAGAGCCTAAATTGGTATGCACCAGAGCTGAAGTTGATTCTCTTATAAGCACCTCAGTTAAATGATTAGCTATGTCTACCGGGAGAATACATATTATGCATTTAACCCTTATTTACGCCCACATTTTAGAATATAGTAGATTAGAATATAAGTTAAGATCAATTTGTAATTTACTAAACTCTTATTATCTGACCTATCTTATTTCTCTTGCTATCTCATATTTGTCTTCACACTGCCAATTTGAAGTGCATGTTTGTATGTATGACTTATGGCTTTAAATAATTCATCTGGTGGTTCTAACAATTTCAATCTAAAAATATTGTTGAAACTGGTGAGTAATTATCACCCCGGATTTCAAGTCTGCCATCTCAATGCGCGAAGTTGGAATCAATCCAAGCTTGACTACTTGAATTACGTCTTTGATTCTGTGTGTATTGTTTTTTTATGTATTACTGAGACGTGGTTTAAAAATGACATCAATGACAATATATAACTTACGTGATTTTTGCGTTGTGCGTAATGACAGACATCAGGGTAAGCGTGGTGGTGGTATAGCGATATATTACAAGAATACACTGCTGAGCAAAATAATATATAAGTCAGATGATCATGATCCAGTTGAGTTTTTGATGGTTGAATTTTACAATAATTTCCAACGGTGCCTTGTGATATGCATATATAATCGTAATAAGCCATACGATTTAAGTAACCTATTTCTAAATATTTATAAATACAGTGCAATTTATGAACACATACTCTTGTGTGGCGACTTGAATATAGATTTGCTTGTGGAAAATGACCGTACTAAAATTTTTTTGGATAATATATCAAGTGCTGGATTAAATGTTATAAGCAAGCTTCCTACTCGTTTTGGACCCCATTCTAAGCCTTCGGACGTAAACAGCGTGATACACTTTGAGCAACTTTCTCTTAGTGGTGTGAGCGATCATGATTTAATTTTTTTAGCTATAATTTAGTATTAAGACCCATTATAAATAGTTCGCCCGAGTACCTGTATACACGAAACTTTAACGGAATCAATGTTGAAGTCCTAGCTAATGAAGCTTCAGCCCTACCATGGAACGACTGTTGGTTTTTTTGCCGTATTAACGAAAAAGTTGAACATTCTTCCAATTTAGTCAATTATCTTTTTGATAAATATATTCCACTTAGGAAAATTAAAGTTAATATAAACAGGCAACCATTGTTCACTAAGAGGGTACTTGAGGCGATAAGAGCTCGAAACAAAAGCTATCATTTCTGGAAGAAAAACGCGAATGAAGAAAATTGGGTTGCATATAAACGTATGCGGAACCGGGCAACTAAAATCACACGTGAGTCAAAAATGTGTTATTTTCAAAACAAACTTAATACTAGTCTTCCTCCGAAAGTTCTGTGGAATAATTTAAAACAGCTTGGAGTCCAATCTAATTTGAAATCTGAGTGTATGATCGATGTTGAAGCCATGAATGATTACTTTGCAATTAAATTACCTGAGGAGAATGATAGTTTCGTGCCCAACGTGAATATTTCGTATAATTTTAGCCGCAGATTTTATTTAATACCCTGCATTCTTTCAATTAAATCAAATGCTGTCGGAGAGGACAAAATAAGCTTAAGGTTTATAAGGCTCGTTCTTCCTTACATCATATTACCCTTAACGCATATTATAAATTTTTCGCTAGCTTCACTTAGATTTCCTGATGCCTGGAAAGTGGCTAATATTATACCTGTTGCGAAAAAGGTCATTCCTCGCAACCCTGTGACTTTCGGCCAATCAGCATTTTACCGTCTTTATCAAAGATTTTCGAAAAAGTATTACTGAATCAAATGATGAAGTACCTGATAGAAAATGACCTTTTATCTGAAAATCAATCGGGATATCGCTGCTCAATCGCTATGCTCAAAGTCATGAAGGACGTTCGACCATCCTTCGATAAAGGCAACCAACAATCCTCACCTTATTGGATTTTTCGAAAGCTTTTGACACTGTTTGCCATAGAATCCTCATTCGAAAGCTTGACACATATTTCGGGTTCAGCAATGATGCAGTGAAACTAATTGAAAGCTATTTGGCTAATAGACATCAAAGGGTTGTTTCTAGGGATAACCGCTCTAGCTCAACACCAGGGACGTGAACCGGTTTTGAACCGGAAAACCGCCTTTTCTATAAACTAACTGAACCATTAACCGAACCGAAATGTTTGATCCGAAACGAAAACCGAACCACTTTTAATAAAGGTTTAAAGGTTCGTTTCATCCAATTTTCAATAGACAAATTTACCCCCTTTTTTCTTTTTGTTAAATATGGTAATACATACCATGTTTGTTTACCATGTGGCAGTATCAAATGTCACCCCATCTCATTTGACAGTCACTTGACACTTGCGCGTTGTTACACTTGACACTTGACGCATAAACTTGCGCGTTATTTTTTTTCCGAACCGTTGAACCGAACCGAAACCCCGGTTCAAAGACCAACAAATTTTATATATTCATAAAAAGATAATTTGTCATCACTCTGAAATAAAAAAATTATAAATCGGAAGGGTAAAATAGTATTGTGTTATTAATTCAAAAATAAAAAGTTTCATTTCACTGACGAAGGGGGGATCTATCCCCCAAACCCCCTCCCTCCCCCCGCCCCTTCTGGCTACGCCACTGAGTCTCTTGCATATTACGAAATGCCGCAGAGTCCTT
The DNA here is from genome assembly GCF_001687245.7 of Rhagoletis zephyria. Lineage (NCBI taxonomy): Eukaryota > Metazoa > Arthropoda > Insecta > Diptera > Tephritidae > Rhagoletis > Rhagoletis zephyria. The sequence goes on from NW_016158433.1 coordinate 112,755, forward strand.
TTGATTAGCTGCCGCGCTTTCACGATCCAAAATTTCTTTCGTATTTGGCGTATCACTGAATTGATGCCACCATGAAGTACGGTTTGATGCGCCTCGCGTACAACTAGTTGGCTGTAATGAGAATTTTTGGGTAAAATTATTGGACTAAAATTACCATAATCGCTTGACGGAAGTCTGCTGTTGAGCCTCAAGATGTCATCAACGAGAACAGGGTTCAATGACCCGATTTTTGAATACGATGGTATCGAACGCTGTTGCTCCAACGCCATATTTTCTTCCCTATACTCGCTCTGCTGGGTATATTTTATCCAATAAGATTCTGCTTAATTTAGTTCGCTCGCTGACAACTCGCTGATTTCGCCACTTGTATTTTGCTGATTTCTAATCGCCGCGTTTGTTTTTAAGTTTCGTGTGAATCGTAATATGTACGCTGTTACTCTTAAGAGCCGCTTGAGTTTGCTAAAGCAGCCGTTCCAGATCCTGAGCGCTTATTTTCCGCTCTAATTTAACAGCAGGTTAGTTAATTTGTCGACGAAGAACTCCTCTGGCCATTTTGACTCTCCCAGCCAGATGGGTCCGTGTTTCCATACGGTTGAACCGACTAACACCTTAGCTTTCACTCCTCGTGTTAAGAGATCAGCTGGATTTGTTTTTCCTTGGCAATGTCTCCAATCGTTTATATTTGTAATCTTAATTATCTCGTTAACTGCGCTTTTACATAGGGCTTTATCTGCTTGCCTTGTCCATTGATCCAATTGAGTGCAATAGCTGAGTGAGTCCACAAGGTCGTTGAGTGCACTTCGAAGTCCAGTGCATCAATTAGAAATTGTTTTAGTCTTGCTGCTGTAAAGGCTTCAGTGAGCTCCAGCTTAGGTAATGTAAGCTCGCCGCTACGCTTGGACTTTTCTATGGGCTCACTCTATTTTTTGAACATACAAAATTTGTTGTTATTGTTACGATTATCCTCGAAACCTTGACGGATTTCCCAAATCTTTCGGTTCGTATCGCTGGATTGTTAAATAAATGCTAACGATGACCAAATTGTAGTACAATTAACATTATTGTACAACAAACAATTTACAATACTCGCTAATACAGTAAAAACACTTTACAATAGTTGTTAAAGCAATAACAACGCTTTACAAAACTTGTTAACACAATTAAACTTATAGCTTGCTTATTCGCAACTGACTTTACTTGTAGCTTGCTGACTTCTAACCCTCCAACTCCGCTGTGTCGTGGCTTTTATATACCTGCGCTCGCACTCATGGCAACTCTCGAACGTTCTGAAGTTCATCGCTCATTCTCTTTCTCTCGCTGTTCGCAGTGTTCATCCAACTTGACGTTTCTCTTTGTGGAACATTCTACGTCATTCCTCGAACATTCTGAATATTTCGCGTTGTTCGCTTTGTGTTGCCGCAGTATTCGCCACACTGCCCTCCACCTAAGTCTGATCGTCCCGATCAGACACACTTGCCGCTCCAACCGCTGCAAGTCTTTCCAAGTGGACCACTTTCATCTTGGTCCTCGGTCTCCCCATTGACTGGATTCGATCCACTGCGTCTTTCAGCCGTTTGTCAATCTTAAACGGATCTTTCCAGTCAAGTCTTTTCTTAGAGTAAAGCTTTTCTTCTGCTGCGACATGTACAACCACAATGCGTTACTGGACATTGCTTCCGGCTTATCTCCGGGAGTGCACCAACTCACATGGTCGTGCTTCTGCCGGCCACTGGTGGTGACCAGACCATGTCTCTTCTCGTGGGCACCCTTTTCGCTAGATCTATGCCGCATCATCTGTCCATGACACCCAGACTCCCGCCTTCGTGCTGCACTGCCTTTAGCACATCTTTCTACATCCGGATCCTTACGCTGAAGCTTCCGCCGTCGTTTCGTATCTCGCTCTTCCGCCGATGCTTACTTCATTGACCGGACATATATAATCTCACCCTTAGCTTCCGGCTTAACTGCCACCACCTCTTTTGGGACACTTCAAAGTGCGCCTACTGCTTCCACAGCCGCTTCCATTTCCGGCCACCGGCGTATCACCATTGCAACGTGGTTCAGTGGCTTTCCTCCTGCCGGAAACACTGCCTGGCTCGCCATGACCACTTCCTTGTTGCGACCTCTTCTTCACTGAGCTAGCGGAACCGTCACGCTTTTCCTGTATCGGTGAACCGCTTCCTTCTCCTGATGAAACCACTCCGTCTCCATCACTGCCAACCTCCGCCCAACTAACCGCTTCCGTTTCTGGTGGAATTGTCGACACTTCCTCTAAGACTAACCGTCTACTGCAGTACTGGCTGTCGTAACCAACCCTAAGTGGCACTTTCCTGTGACGATCTGTCAGGATCATTCTCTGGAGGTCAATCTTCATGCCTTGGCCAAGTAAGAAATCCACGCCGATGATGACTTCATCCACAATGTCTGCCACAATAAACTTCGTGTACGAAGTCAACCCGTCGATTATTACCTCGCATAGTACTTCTCCTAACACTTGGGTTAGCTCACCAGTTGCAGTCTGCAGCTTTGCTCCAGGTAGTGGCTTCACATAAAAAGTAGTCACATCAGGTCGAATAATGGAATGTGACGCTCCAGTATCCACTGTCAGCACTCGCTCCTGCCCATTCACACATCCACCAATAGTGAGGTTGCTCGCATTCCGGCCAATTTGTGAGACGGAGATTATGGGCCCTTCAACTTCTGGAGCCAGCACGCGGCCCTTCTTGCTGGCTCGTTTAAGTTTAACGACTGATTGGAGTTGGATTCGTCCCCCTCAGCCCTGCGTTTGCGTGCTGCTGAATTGTTGTGGCGAAGTGGCCTGGCTTTCCACATTTAAAACATTTGCCAGATCCATGCTTTTTCTCGCCCAGCAGTTGGATTAGCTTCTTCAGCATTTCATTTGTCTCGTACGGTGTTTCCACTTCCACTCGATGGGCTTTGTAGGCTGGTCTACTTAGGAGCGCCGCCGTTTCACGTGTCTGAGCATACGAGACCGTTTCAGCAAATGTTGCATTTGAATTCGCGTACGTCTCTCGCTTGGTATACATGTCCCGCATTCCGTTGATGAACCTCTGGACTTTTACCCTTTCAAGGTGCTCACCAGATGCGTCTCCAATTGCCAAATGAGCCAACCTTTCAATCTCAGAGGCGAATTCCTGTAAAGTCTCGTTGGATTTCTGGCAGCGATTCTCCAGCTCCATCTGGTAAATCTGTCTCCTGTGCTCGCTACCATTACGTCTTTCCACGGCATCCATTAACGCATCGTAATTGTTCCTTTCACAGTCGGGAATAGTCAGCAAGATTTCCGCTGCAGGTCCTTTCAATGCGACGAATAACGCAGCGGATTTATCCTCCATGCTCCAACGATTTGCTGTAGCCGTCTTTTCGAACTGGAGCTTAAAGACCTGGAAAGGAATAGTGCCATCAAAGGATGGAGTCTTTACCTTGGGAGCGTTCGTCGAATTAGCTGGACGATTCAACTGCAAATCACGAAGACGACCTTCCAACTCGTCCACCTTAGCATCGACTTTGTCCTGTTTTTCCTTAATAAGCACTTCGATTTTATTTTTCCGCTCCTCGATTTTATCCTGTTTTCCTTCGATTTTGTCCTGTCTTTCTTTGAGTTGCGCATTGTCTCTGACTAAACACTCCTGAAGCTGCGTGATCTTTTCATCCAGCTGTGATGACAAGTATGTTTTTTGTGCTTCTAGCTGGGATGAAATTGCAGCCAATAACGTGTTCATGTCCATAGCTGTTGGTGAACCTGGAGCCTTTTGCTGTTCTTCAACCTTCCCGGATGTCTGCTGCACATCCTTCGACGAACAAGCAGCCTCATCCTTCTGTTCGTCTTTTGCGGATGTATCGTCGGGTTTACCATGGAAGTCGTATTTGTCCACGTCGATGCCTTCTGCTTCAATAGGCTCCCGCAACCGGGATAACAATTCCACTTTTCTTCCGGAGGTGACCAAATTACGCTTTTACAACTCCTGTTTGAGTTCCTCAATCTTTAAGTCCAGAATGTTTGCCATTTTTGGAAGTTTCTCCTCTGGGATTTATTTAACAATCCCACTTCTGACACCAATTGTTACGATTATCTTCGAAACCTTGAGGGATTTCCCAAATCCTTCGGTTTGTATCGCTGGATTGTTAAATAAATGCTAACGATGACCAAATTGTAGTACAATTAACTTTATTGTACAACAAACAATTTACAATACTAGCTACTACAGTAAAAACACTTTACAATACTTGTTAAAGCAATAACAACGCTTTACAATACTTGTTAACACAATTAAACTTATAGCTTGCTTATTCGCAACTCACTTTACTTGTAGCTTGCTCCGCTGTGTCGTGGCTCTTATATACCTGTGCTCGCACTCATGGCAACTCTCGAACGTTCTGAAGTTCATCGCTCATTCTCTTTTTCTCTCTGTTCGCAGTGTTCATCCAACTTGACGTTTCCCTTTGTGGAATATTCTACGTCATTCCTCGAACATTCTGCCTATTTCTCGTTGTTCGCTTTGTGTTGCCGCAGTATTCGCCACATTATAGTTCCTCTCGCTGCAATTTGTCTTACGATGGCTACACACGACGAACATATCCGCGCACATGTGCGCCAACATGCTCGCTGTCGTTTGCTACAGACGGTGAGCGGCTCATAAGTGATTTTGTACTCAAAGCGTAAACATGGAAAGGAAAGATGCGGATGATGCAATTGAAATACTTATGACTTAGGTTTTCTTATGTATGTGTTACTTAAATTTATTTATATTTTACTTGTATGTATGTACATACATATACATATAGTAATTTAGCCTCATTTATCAAAAATTCAATTAACGCACATTGGATGCATTTATCCGCGATGTGCGCACTGCAAGCATCAACACAACCTGAGGTTGAGGCTTTCGGGCTGGCATCGGCGAATATGTGAAGCTCGTTTCTAACTCCTTCGCTCTGTGAGAGACTTCGTTGCATTTTAAATTCAGCAAGGAAATTCAGCTCTTCTTGCCAGCATTGAAATTCACTCAATATGTCTCCGCTTAGCGTATGGTCCCACTCGATATTCTCTCTCCATATGTTCTGTAGAACTATTTTTATTCGCACCGTAAAGGGCCCTCACATTCCCAATGGGTCATAAATTCTTGCCATAGCCTTCATGACATTTCGCTTTGTTGGTCTTAAGGCTTGAAAATACGCGTTGCTACTCGCTACATTAACGCTGATTTCATCGCTCCCTGCATAGCGATCGATGCCTAAAAATGTTTGGCTTTTCGCTTCTTTTGTTTCCTCGGTTTTGAAAAACTTTCATAGCCGAACGTCATTCGAATTCCATTTGCTCAAATTCAATTTCGCCGCTGCCATTATTTCATTTGCTTGAATGAAGGTTGTTTTAGCTTCTTCGTGACTGGACACGCTCATTATTAAATCGTCAACATAAAACAATTTCTTCAGCTTGTCGCATATGGGACCATATTGCTGCGCAGATACAATAAGGTGTTTTTGTATTGTCGCTGATTGCAAGAAAGGACTCGAAGTTGTGCCAAATGTCACCCGCGCCATTCGATATTCGACTATTTTTGGCAATAGCTCGTTTTCTTTCGGCACCGTTTCATACCACAAAAACCGATGTGAGTCACGATCTTGCTCCGCTATTGAGATTTGTAGGAAAGCCTTTTCTATATCTGCTATCACCGCTATAGCATTCGACCGAAATCTCAGCAAAGTTTTTGTAAGATCAGCTATAAGATTGTCGCCTGCGCTTAAATGGTCATTCAAAGACATAAGTCCCGGCTCGCTCGAAGAGGCGTCGAAAACTATTTGCGTTTTTGTCGTAGTTTTATCCTCTCGATACACTGGCTTATGACGCATATAATAAACCCGCATGCCACCTGATACCTCACTGACTTGTTCTGCCACACCGCTTTGTAATAGTTCTCTCATACACAGATCGTACTCGACTAGCTTTTCATTAGTTTGTAGTAATTTATTTGGTAAACTACGTAATCTCCCAAGTGCTATGTCTTTATTAGTATGCAATGTTCCGCTAGAGTTTTTCCACGGTAAGGTTACGACACGGTAATTTAATTTCTTTATTTCGGATATTTTTTTTTTATTAATTTTTCTTCGCACGCTAAGCTGCTACTTATGCCAAGAGACTCTAGGTTCCAAAATTTTGTTATGTCAAACGTTTCCTCACAAACTTCAGCATAATTTGTTATTGTAATTGTATTGTATTCAATTTCCAATAACTGTCTTGTCCGATTAAAATGTTAATACCCTCTATTAATTCTACATTGCTAATTTTATTGTCCGCTATTCCTACTGCTAGGTGCTTAAATTTTTTGTTTTTAATATTTGGCACGAGTAAAATATGTACGCATAGTTTGGCACTACAATCGCTTTAATTTGTATCGCTTTTTCGTTATACTGGCTTTGCAGTGAAAGCTCAACAATTGTAAAATTAGTCGCTTTTTTATTTTGTTTTTTGTCACCGAATGCCATAACTTTCATTTTCTCAAATCCGCATGTAGGTAGGTTAAGAACGCTGGTTAATTTTTCGCTAATGTATATTCGCTGGCTAACGTTGTTCATTATTAATCGCGACATTACGCTGCTGCAGTTGTTAATTTCGCTAACGACAGCTTTTGCTGTTTGAAGAAATATTTCTCCTTCGCTGAATTCAATGGTATTGAGGGCCACTGCTCCTATTACATTCGCTGACGTTGACGCCTCTTCATGGCGTTCTCTTTGCTGCATTCTGTTCTTTCGTGACTTGTACGCGACACGTGGAACGATACACGGCACCCATTTTTCACCAAAATTCCGAGCTCTAGTTATTAGATTTCGCTACGATTTATTCAAATAAGTCACTTTTTATACCCGAGCGCACTTGTGCACAAGGGTATTATAACTTTGTTCACATAACGGTTGTTTGTAACAGGCAAAACGAATCGAGATAGATATAGACAAATGTATACATAAATGATCAGAATGAAAAGAGAAATCGATTAAGCGGTGACTGTCTGTCCGTCCGTCCGTCCGTCCGTCTGTCCGTCTGTCCACACGATAACTCGAGTAAAAATTGAGATATCTTAACGAAACTTGGTACGTGAACTTCTTTTGGGCGTGGGACGGATGGTATTGAAAATGGGCGAAATCGGATAATAACCACGCCTACCTCCCATATAACGGTAATTTTAAGAAATACGAAAACTGCGATATTTTAGTAACTACTGAAGATAATTCACTCAAAATTGATACTTACAATGAGTTTCAGACGGAAAACATGAATATTATAAATTTTTGGAAAATGGGCGTAGCCACGCCCACTTATGGTTACATGTGTATATCTTGGTAACCGCTGCACCAATTTCTTCCAAACTTGGCACAGTTGTTGGCCTTAGTACAGCATACTAAATGGCTGAAAATTTTAAAAATCGGACAATAACCACGCCTACCTCCCATATAACGGTAATTTTCAGAAAAACGAAAACTGCGATATTTTAGTAACTACTGAAGATAATTCACTCAAAATTGATATTTGCAATGAGTTTTAGACGAAAAATAAGAATATTACAAAATTTTGGCAAATGGGCGTAGCCACGCCCACTTATGGTTACATGTGTATATCTTGGTAACCGCTACACCAATTTCTTCCAAACTTGGCACAGTTGTTGGCCCTGGTACAGCATACCAACTGGCCGAAAATTTCTAAAATCGGACAATAACCACGCCCACATCCCATATAACGGTAATTTCGAGAAATACAAAATCTTCGATAAATCAGTAAATATTGAAGCTAATTTATTCAAAATTGATGCTTGCAACAATTCGTTACCAAGAAATACGTTTAGGATACAATTTTGAAAAATGGGCGTGGCACCGCCCACTTATGATCACATATATGTATCTCGGTAACCGTTCTACCAATTTGTACCAAACTCGGTGTGGTTATTGTACTTGCCACATAGAAGCAAAACGTTGAAACTTATTGAAATCGAACTAAAATTACGGCCGCTTTTCATATAACAGTAAATTTCAGATATGCTTGAAACTTCAATATTTCGAAATTTAAGGACGCCAATTTACTCAAAATGGATACACCTCGGTTTACCATGTAGCGGTAGCTTTCGGAAAGGCGAAAAACATATATTTAATACTTGCGCCGGGTATTTAATGTTCGGCTCCGCCCGAACTTAGACTTTTTTACTTGTTCGTTAATAGCTTTAATAAAGCTTTTTTTCGCTTATATGTATTAACTCAACCTGCACGTTAGTGTATAATCCGCTTAACGATTTGATTACACAACCGTCCCGGGTTTCGGCACCATATAAAAAATATAATTACACACACGAGTTTTGTCCCGTAATGACGGTCTCGGCGGTCGATTTAATACTGACTTATCGTTCATTCTTCAGTGTTACAATAGGTACTTATTTATATGCAAAGTTAAAGTTTCTTTAAGTTAAGTTCTGTCAAAGTTAACTGTTTTAAATACAATGCTGCTAACCAAATGTTGCTAACCCAATATTGATATAATTAATTTTCTACAGTATCAAAGTAGATACCCAAGTCCTTAAATTCACAAATTGACTTCAGCGGCACATTTGAGATACAGTAGGAAATAGGTAGATGTCTTTATAACTTAGCATAGGAGGCATAATAACATTTACTAATATTAGAGTTACTGAGGGAGAGTTAGTGAATCTTACGGGCAACTAATTTCATAATAATTCTTCAGATCATCAGCATACAGCAAGAAGTTACTCTTACAGAAACAAGAGAAAATATCATTAATAAAGAGCACAAATAATAAAGAACCCAAGATACTGCCCTGGGGAACACATGAGGAAGCAATGAACGAACGGGAAGATACCTTTTCAATTACGACAACACAGCGCCTGTTACTTAGATACGATATAATCCAGTTCAAGAAAGCAGATTGGAAGCCTAGTCTCGCCAGGTTAGCTATCAAGATACGGTGAGATACCCTATCGAAGGCCTTAGAGAAATCCGTGTAGACAGCATCAATTTGGAATCCCTTTTGCAAGGTTGCAAAAGAATCCTCCGTAAATACCGTTAAGTTAGTTACCGTTGATCTGCGCGGGAAAAGTCCATGTTGATTAGGATATCACAAGTGCTTAGTAGCACAGTATATTTTGTCCTTCACGATACATTCGAACAGCTTAGAGACAGAAGTGAGCTTGGAAATCGACAAATAGTTCGCTATATCATTTTTATTACCACTTTTAAGAATCGGCGTAATGAAAGCCAGTTTCCAGTCATCGAGAAACACCCCATCAGCCAATGACATATTAAATATGTGTCTCAAAGGCTCGATAAGAGAGGGGCAGCTTTTTAACAAGAGAGAAGCCAGCGGCGTCAGTATTAGTGGAATACTTTAAATTAGTTATGCTATTAACAATATCCTCATTAGACAAAAATAAGTTACCGAAGTTGAGAGAACTATTTGAGTTTAAAGAAGGGTCCTCTGGAAAAACACTATCCGGGTTATCTAAAATAAAATTAGACGAGAAAAAGTCAGCAAAAAGATTAACACCATCCAAAATAGAGATAGCTGAAACACCATCTAGTTGAACTGATGCGGGAATATTTGAGCAATCCTTTTTCGACTTTATGTAACTCCAGAAAAACTTAGGATTTCTTTTTATGTTACTTTCAACATTGTGTATGTAATTTCTATGATTTCTATTCAGCTTGTTAAATTTAGCTCTATAAAACACATAACGTTCGCGCACATTAGCGTCGTTTGAGCGTTTGAGAACTTTGAGTTTAGAGAACCAAGGTAGCTTAGTTTTAGAGTGTAATTGTGGAATATTGTTTAGCCAAACATCGTAAATGTTAGACTTAAAAATATTGAAGCAACTAGTTACATCCTTCTTCCCAAAAAGCTGAGACCAATCTAAAACTATCAAATGATTATTTAACTCCGTACAATCACAAAGAGAGTAATTAAAAGCTACCCTCTGGATGCCAGTAGGTAACTCAAAAATCCAATTTCCAACACTTATAGAGTATGGTGCTTTTGAAGGAGAGATGTAGCTAGATGCATGCGAAAGCTCAAAGCTAATATTATAGCTAACGAAAATCAAATCCACAATTCGGCCTAATTCGTTAAAAAACACTGACTTGATATAATTAAGTGCATAGCAGATTATCAATAAAATATGATTCCAAAACGCTATTAACGTTAGATGGACTGACAAAATTATTACTATCCAAATAGCTCCAGGAAATATTGTTTAAGTTAAAATCGCCTAGAACACAGAGTTGACTATCACTTATGTTCGCTTGAAGTTCAAGAATGTTGTCAACATGGGCCTTATACAAATAATCAGAGCTGCCCGGCGGAATGTATGACACACAAATGTATAGCACACCACATGCGCCCTGCCACTTTACTCATATCTGGTCCAAGATAGAATTTTCATCGAAGAGCGGAGAGAAAGCAGCCCGAAGATGGCGACGGGTAGCTATTAATACACCACGTCAAACAGCGCCGACAAAAAAGTTGGAATTGAGCCAAGATTCAGTTAATGCGAAGCAGTCGTATTCCAATTGCGAGCTTAAAATGCGGACGGATTCAGATTTGGTTCTGAGTCCAGACGTAGTTTGATAGTAGACTTTAATTTTACGGCTATTTGAGATAGATTGCGTTTTTATTTCTTTTGCAGCTCCTGAGGATCCTTTTGAAAAAAATCAAAAAGCCTGATCGCGACGTTAGCTGGCCAAAAATCCGACGAACGCAATTTGTCCTAATAGCATTCCGGAACTCCAAGCTTAAAACTTACGCGCTTGAGAGCTCTCAAATCGGAACCTTTCTTCACAAGCAAAAAGCAAGAAATCTTATCTTTATCGATACCTGCGTACTTTGCTACATACTCAATGATACTTTCAGTCTTCACAGTAGATACAAACGAAGAAAGATGTAGCCATTTTAAGCGAACCACAACTTCAAGTTCTGAGTTAGCATTAGTTCCAAACACAAACGGTTTCTGTTAACCACTGTGCATAATGTATCGGAGTATTGTTACCAACAGCGTCAGGTATTAATGCTGCAGCAGTGGCATACGAAGACGTCGGAGCGGCGAAACCTTCAGGCCCTGTCTCCACAGGAAAACACTGATGTCGTGATAACCATGTCACAAAATATATTTCCAATGGAGACCGCCTATTTCTCCTGGGTTGCAATATATATCATCACTTATTGCTTGACATCTAGGTAATTCGATAGTTTGACAGCCATATTTTCATTTGAAAGAAAGCGTGCTGGTGGTAACAGCGATGAAATTTTGATACTAAATCTAAATAAAAATCTGTTCCCTATTGGATTATTTATGATTACGTTTTAGGAAATTATTCAGCAAGTTTTTTTACAAATTTAAATGTTTTTAAACACCGAAATTGAGAGAATGTTGTCTGGTGGCGTCATGCGGCAAATGCTTATTTCAAGACATCAAAGTGCCCACACACAAAAACTTGCAATCATATTGCTCGTCAAAATGACAGTTGGTAGGCCATCGGTGTTTGCCTGTGGAGTTCTGCGGTCACTAGCACAGGGAGCATTACCAGCGGCTGGCGAAGCAGCAGCAGAAAACAAAGAAAAATCGGTTTTAGAAGCAGCGAACACAGACAAACCAGTATTATTAAGAGGAGGAATAGAATAAATATTTTCAGCAGTAGTATGAGCAGTCAAACCAGTATTATTACCAGGAACAACAGAAACGATATTATCAGCAACAACAGCATCAATAGCTGACACAGTACCAGCAACACCACAATCACGGAAATTAGTAGCTTTAGGTGTTTCTGCAATAGGAATAGCAACAATGCCACTTATTTTCGATTTTGAACGCGTAATAATTCTTTTATCACTGATAGCAGGTGGCGGTGTAATAGAGTTATCACTTGCTGGCTCGATTAATGACACAAATATGCTTTTAAGTTTATCCAAGTCCGAAATCGCATTTAAGATTTTGTTCTTTAGTCATCACTGGGCCATACAATTAGCACAGAGAGATTTTGAGAAAGGAAAACTAAAACTTATTATGTTTGTGCGCAGAGCAAAAGAAAAAGCACGTCCGAAGTAGACAACAGTCAAAGTTTTGGATGCCTTTTATCGTATCTCTGTATTTCACTAGCTCCCTGTGTGAGGAAACCATATATATAAGGTAATTCTCAACGGAAGTGCCTAAAATTTAACAGTTTAGCCATGTTAAACACAGCTGAAGCTAATTTCCGGTATTTCTCTTACTAGCGCATGAAACTATACTTATTATCAGGGCAACCAAAAAGTAGCACTAACAAGTTTTTTATTATAACAGCTATCACACAATCCTTAATATGGGACAGTTTTTTGTAAAAATCTTAACATTTTGACCTGCATTTGTTAGAGCCAAAAATTTCCGAATTCATAATAAATGCCAAATTATGCTTATTTCAGTAATAAAAAAGGACTTGAACCGGTTTTGAACCGGAAAACCGCTTTTTTCTATTAATTAACTGAACCATCAACCCAACCGAAATTTTCCACAAATGTTTGATCCGAACCGAAAACCGAACCACTTTTCATAAAGGTTCGTTTTAACCAATTTTCAATAGATAAATTTACCCATTTTTTCGTTAATATTGTTACGATTATCCTTGTTTAATTGACGGATTTCCCAAAATTTTTCGGTTCGTACCGCTGGATTGTTGAATAAACGCTTACGATGACAAGATTACAGTACAATTAACTTTATTGTCAACAAACACTTTACAATACTTGTTTATGCAATAACAACAAATAGCTATGCTTGTTAAGGCAATTAAAACACTTTATAAATCTTGCTAACACAACTGAACTTATACCTTGCTAACTTGTAACTAACTCACTTCGTTGTGGCGGAGGCCTTATATACCTGCGCTCGCACTCATGGCAACTCTAGAACCTTCTGAATTTCATCGCTCATTCTCTTTCTCATTCGAATATTGCACGGCTGTTTGACGACGCGATAAAACTTTTGGGTCCAAATTTTAACAGGGATGCTCTATTGTTGTTTCTAACAGATGCTGCACCTTACATGGTGAAAGCTGGAATAGCCATAAAGGCCTTTTATCCCAAATTAATTCACGTGACATGCCTTGCTCATGCTCTTCATAGGCTTTGTGAAAAAATACGCGAATCTAATCCTAAAGGTGATCGTTTAATTGCTACCATAAAAAAAGTTCTTCTTACGGCTCCATCGCGGACTAAAATTTTTAGGGATTGCGAGCCAGATATACCATTCCCTCCTGCACCCATAATAACACGGTGGGGAACATGGCTGGATGCAGTTAGCTATTATGCTAAATATTTTGAAAATATTCGAACAATTTTCGAATTATTAGATTCAAACGATTCTCAATTTATTAAAAATGCGAAAATATTATTTGTAGATACTGATGTTCGACAAGGAATAATTTTTATAGATGGTTTTCTGGTGGATTCCATAAAAAAGCTGGATAATGTCGGTCTTGCGCTCACAGCGCAATTGCAGGTGGTTGCAGATGTCAAAAAAACAATTGACAGAGTTGAATGTGTGGAAGTAGAAGAAAAGCTCAGCTCGTTGTTATTGAAAAACCAAGGCTACATTGAGATGAAAAGCATTGCTGACCAAATTGCAGGAAAACCTATGTACATGCTGTCACTATTCCACATACACAATTTCTGAAGTGTTGGCCTTCAAATATGCGCCTGTAACTTCCGTGGACGTTGAAAGAACATTTTCGATGTACAAAAGTATTTACCGTGAAAATTTAGCTGAAATGTTTGTTTTATATTGCAACAACAATATGAAGTAATTTTTTTATTGAATACTTGAATTATTCTTCTGTTTTGAAACTTATACTAGAGAATTTATGTACCTTTCGTTACTCTATTTTTTTTAGTTGTTATGTTGTAAGAATGTAAACTGAAATAAAATAAAATAAAACATTTTTAAAGCTAATTTATAGTTCCAATTCATCAATTTTAAGAGAAATTTTTAGGCGCCAAAAATGAATTTTTTATAGCAATGTTTTGTTGCGCTACTTATTATTTAACAAGTTTATAGCGTTTTTACCTTCTTTGACAAATTACGCTCTGTTAGCTATACATTTTACTGTGTTTTGACCGCCTTTGTATCAAGACCCCTGGACCATCTAGGGAATTAATTTATATTTTATATTGCATTGTCATCGTGATTGGAACTGTGCTGAAAACTAGCAAATGCCCGCTTGCTTCGCGGCGCCTAATAAGATCTTTTGCGTTGGCCAATTCAAAAAAGCAAAAGCAGTCTGTAAAGTAAACATTTTTAGTTTAAATTAAAACTACTAAAAAATGGAATCCTCCTGACACATATGCCAAGAATAGTAGCGCTGGAATCCATATGGAATACTAATCCCTTTCGATGTAATGTGTTTTACCTATGGTCTTATTTCCACCTGTGAGATCTCTGCCAAGCGTGCGTAATATTATTCTATGATCTTGCAAATTCAGCTTTGGTCCGGTGTACCATGTAAACCAATAAAAGTCCTTATACGGAAACTCAAGAGCACAGATGAGCGTTTTCAATTATAGGAGGGCAAGAATCCTCGCTGCCCCACAGGATGAAAAGTTTTCCCGTACATTGGCTAAATGAGTCGTGTGATCTCATGAATATCGTTCAAATGAAGCCATTGATATAACTATCGTGGTCCTTCGTGGACAGATGTGGTCGAATCTTTCCTTGTCAATTCGCCACTTTTCACAATTCGTTTTAATATTTATGAATTGGTTTCTTTGAGTCTTACTGCTGTAATAACGTCAATTCGCCACTTTTACAATTCGTCTTAATATTTATGAATTGGTTTCTTTGAGTCTTACTGCTGTAATAACGGCCGCCTCGGGCAATTTCGTCAATCGGAGGTAGATCCAAGATCACGCTTACACAGTCTTACGATCTTTATATGCATACTTAAACGCATCTTTGATTTAGCCATCTGAAAAGTATATTCGTCTAAGATAAACATAGGGCCAAAGCAGAACAAACCCCGCGGGGGTTTCTATATATTTCGGGTGCAGCGTCATCCATTGGGTCCCTTTTCTGCAAAACCTTTGCTTGTCATGAAATGAATACGAATTATGAATTCCAATCAGATTTTATAAAAAATACGGATTTTCTAAATACCTTAACTCCAGCGGTCCATTTTTAGCAAAGGAATTTTTTATCATACAGGTAGTCACGCTCCGAATTTGAAAGAAATCTGTTAATAAATACTTTTAAATACTTTTCTAAGTAACTCTACTCCAGCGCCACCAGCGTGTTTTCTAGTAGCCTATTATAGGACCATATATGCAAGGTATAACCTCCGACAATTTGACTGGGCTCTATTGAGTGGTTTTTGAGTTTAGTCCGAAAAACGGAAATGGCTTTCATTTCATGTATGTAATCTTCCTTATCCTGAGTTTCGCCCGAAAAAAAATTCACGCGCAAATTTTGATTCCCCCCATAGTAAGTAGATGGAAACCGACAGCGAAAAGTGAACCGGTTCAGGGAAGATGAAACTCATGATAAGGTTGAATATGTTTCGAATGGAAAAAAATAACCATGAAAGTAATAAACGTTTCCAATGTGTATGAACAAAATAGTTTCATAAATACGGCTTTTATAAAAAACTCGACTCCAGCACCACCCAGCGGGTCCGTTTTTCGCAAGTGGTTTTTTCATCACGCTTACGAAATCGGTTCATAAATACAACTTTTATAAATATCTCGCCTCCCGCGCCCCCTAGCGGCTCCGTTTTTGTAAACGTTTTTTCCATTATGCTGTTACTATACCTTTTGAATTTGAAAGAAATCGGTTCATAAATACGACTTTTATAAATAACTGGACCCCCGCGCCACCTAGCAGGTCTATTTTTAATTAATTAATTAATCCCAACGGCTTTTTACCCTCCATTCCCGCCCAACCGACACGAGGGGCGCAGTCCGCATGACGTACGGAAACTTTTTTTTTT
>NW_016158433.1:131209-133921 GCF_001687245.7 Rhagoletis zephyria
CACAGAATATGAAAAATAAAAATATCCCTTATAAAATATAATGAAAACCTTCGCCAGTTTGTTTCGCACCCCACTTAAGGGTTTCTACTTAATCGGTAATCTTTGTACAATCTATAAGCACAGAGAAAGTTGTGCCCAGGATCGTGTTGCACGCTGAGTTTCCACTCCCACTGAAAGATAACAATAAACCCCCTGCTGTACNTTTCCTCTCCTGTAAAATTTTTAAAATGGGACTTAGCAACTTTTCTTTCTAAGCTCGCGATATGTGTAAGCGCCAAACTATTATTATTATTCTATATGAATTTTACTTCTTTACGACTGAAACATGTATATGTTTAAATTCGTTGGGAATTATGTGGGATAAATTTTCCAGATGTGGGTAATTGAGGTATTTTTTCCCCATTTTCGTGGGNCAAACTATTATTATTATTTTATATGAATTTTACTTCTTTACTACTGAAACATGTATATGTTTAAATTCGTTGGGAATTATGTGGGATAAATTTTCAAGATGTGGGTAATTGAGGGATTTTTTCCCCATTTTCGTGGGATTTTTAACAGATAATGTCTGGCATCACTGNTATTATTATTCTATATGAATTTTACTTCTTTACGACTGAAACATGTATATGTTTAAATTCGTTGGGAATTATGTGGGATAAATTTTCCAGATGTGGGTAATTGAGGTATTTTTTCCCCATTTTCGTGGGATTTTTAACAGAGAATGTCTGGCATCACTGCTCGGAACCCGCTGGTGGTAGCAGAGGAAGAAGGAGGCCCCCACTGCGATGGAAAGATCAGGTGGAGAAGGACTTGGCTTCACTTGGCGTTTCCAATTGGCGTCAGCTGGCACAGAAGAGAAACGACTGACGTGCTTTGCTGAGCTCGGCCAAAATCTCTTAGGCGGTTACAGCGCCAAAAAAGAAGAAGAAGATTTCAGTGCTTATAAAACTATATTCTGGTTGAAAAAAATTATTTTTTAAAAGACATTGAGAAATCCTTAGTGAAGACTTAATTGCTAATGTTAGTGGAACATTTGATCTGAAGGTAATATTTTGGAAATATTGCTTATGCAATTGATGTTCAGCTTCAAAACGAAATGACCATAAATATTTTAATGGCCCCAATTTTCTGATTTTATTAGGATAATGTACAAGATTGTGAAATTTTGGTTGTAAGTGGTCCTTAAAAAGTTGATATNTGCGATGGAAAGATCAGGTGGAGAAGGACTTGGCTTCACTTGGCGTTTCCAATTGGCGTCAGCTGGCACAGAAGAGAAACGACTGACGTGCTTTGCTGAGCTCGGCCAAAATCTCTTAGGCGGTTACAGCGCCAAAAAAGAAGAAGAAGATTTCAGTGCTTATAAAACTATATTCTGGTTGAAAAAAATTAATTTTTAAAAGACATTGAGAAAACCTTAGCGAAGACTTAATTGCGAATGTTAGTGGAACATTTGATCTGAAGGTAATATTTTGGAAATATTGCTTATGCAATTGATGTTCAGCTTCAAAACGAAACGACCATACATATTTTAATGGCCCCAATTTTCTGATTATATTAGGATAATGTACAAGATTGTGAAATTTTGGTTTTAAGTGGTCCTTAAAAAGTTGATAGGTTTTGTTGTGTTCTTCTATTAATAATTGCAGATTGTTTAAAATAGCATTATAGTACTTGGATAATAACAGTAAATCAATAAGTTTGACAAACAAAACTTGAAATTTATAAACTAAATCATCTCGATCTATTAAATCACCTATAATGAGCAGTATCAAGGGAGAAAATGTTTTCATTTGTCTAGCGTTCATTTTGAAAGAAAAGTTTTTTGTATATTNCAGTATCAAGTGAGAAAATGTTTTCATTTGTCTAGCGTTCATTTTGAAAGAAGCTTTTTGTATATGACTTTTTTGAATTGGGGAACTTACGTTGCCAATTTCATTGTCTCCATACTGAAACATTTGTTTCCTATAATTTAATAATTCTAAACAAAACAACTTTGTTTCATACACAAAGTAGTGTAAAATTTTAGAAAATTTATATCTACAAGCACCTAGAAATAAATCGTGCATTATATGACACGCAATGTTATCAGTGACATGAAAACTTGGAAGAGAATTGAATATTGAAAAACTTTTAATTCCAAAAAGACAAAATATAGGTATTGTAATTATTTTCATTTCTTAATGAGCTAGGAAATTCAAAGCAATCTACACGAGTCTGATGTTTTTCCCTTTTACATATTCTGCAAAAGGAATTCGCTGAAAATGAGCAAACATATCCTAGTACAGTGCTTAGGCCAAGATCATCGCCCAAAATTTGCGCCAGTTTTAAATATTTTCTACAAATTTTGCCATCTGAATTAATTTGTAAACGTTCCATTTCTAATTTTTTAGGANACTTTTTTGAATTGGGGAACTTACGTTGCCAATTTCATTGTCTCCATACTGAAACATTTGTTTCCTATAATTTAATAATTCTAAACAAAACAACTTTGTTTCATACACAAAGTAGTGTAAAATTTTAGAAAATTTATATTTACAAGCACCTAGGAATAAATCGTGCATTATATGACACGCAATGTTATCAGTGACATGAAAACTTGGAATAGAATTGAATATTGAAAGACTTTTAATTTCAAAAAGACAAAATATCGATATTGTAACTATTTTCATTTCTTAATGAGCTAGGAAATTCAAAGCAATCTACACGAGT
>NW_016158434.1:0-1602 GCF_001687245.7 Rhagoletis zephyria
TAGCTTTGTTTCGGGATATTTTATACTGGGACCAGGCGAAATCTGTAATGTTTCTTTTCCATATCAAATATAGCTTGCTACGTGTTTTTATAGCTAACCGCACTTTTCTGTTATACCAAGGACATGACTGATTCATAGCCTTTACATTACGAAGAGGAACATGAACATTGAATAAATCAGTCAAATTAGTATTTAGAAAAGTTAAGTTTTTTATCCACAGTATCACAGGACCAACATTCATTCCAACTTACTCTTGATACAGCACTTTCTCGTTGATATACTTATAATCACGACACATGAACGTAGTACTAACAGAAGAGCGATTAAACAAGACATCTACCATACAGAAAATAAGATCATGGTCAGATACAAAGAATATTTGATCAAATTTGCAAATATGATTGAGGCTAGAGGTGATAAAATAATCTAGTAGGCTGGGATTTGAGTTGTTGGCAAATCTCGTCGGTAAAAGTTTATTTACTATTGAAAGACCAGCAGTCAACACATGATCACATATTTTGGTAGTATAAGAATAATTTACAAGGATATTCACATTATAGCCACCACAAATAACATAAAATTCGTAGTCAATTAAGTACATAGACAATTCGACAAAAAAGGAGTCCAACAAACAACATTTATGAGGATTATGACACATGAAACTAAAATACTTGTTTTACCATCGGAAACCTCAGCAATTATGAACTCCGTTTCAGTATTGGAGGATAATGCCAAAGAGCTAATCTTTAAAGAAGATTTACAATAAATGGCAACGCCCCTCCTCTGTTATTACTTCTGTCATGGCGAACAAGATTATAGCCTGAAGTGCTGTAATAAAAATCCGAGACATTGGGGCTGAACCAGGTTTCCGAAACACAAATGAGATCAACCAATGATCCCTCAAAGACACTTCTTACGTAGTCCAGTTTGTCGCCGCTAAGGCTTCTTGCATTAAAATGAGGCACATTGAAACCGTAAGACTGCTTACACAATATGTCTAGCAGAAGTTGGTGATTTTCACCAACGGTGGAGACCATATTGTTAACTGGGTGTACTGACTTCAAACTTAGAGGAGAAGAGAAAACTACAAGCACCAAGAATGATAGAATACAAGATTGCGCCGTCCTGGCCGTTGACATTTGTGTACCACAAGTAAACAAAGAATAGAGCGAAAAGAAGAACGAGTTGAAACTGCCAAAACAGTTCACTTTACAGCGAAAAACGTGTTTTAATTTTGCTAAATGCGAAAATATTGCATTTTCATATAATCTATTAGAGAATAGTGAACGTTTTACTGCAGTCGACTGCTTTGCAATCGAAGCTGCTGCAGCAAACGTTTTAGTGCACTCTATTGCTTTGCAATTAAGGCTGATGTAGCAAACTGCGGCAGCATCTCAGCGGGATTGATTAGTTAACTTGCTAAAGGAGGATGCTTGGAGCAGAAGCGAAGTCATTGTGATGCAATACTGTCAATATAATAATAAAGATAAATTTCGAGAACGGCTTTACCGTGCCCTATGTACACAAAATGCAGCTATTCGTCACAGCGCTACACTTGCATCATCTACGCATCTCGCATCTTAACGGCTGTCAAAATTTAAC
>NW_016158434.1:1627-9227 GCF_001687245.7 Rhagoletis zephyria
CAGTTTCCTCTCTTAATGAATGCAAAATTACACACTGCTTGCTTACTTTTACTTATCATATGTGTGGCGTAGAACAAATTTCAAATTTGTTTTTTGAGTTTTAAACATTTATTGTTCACATCTCCACAGTTTACACATAAAATGTTTAAAATTTCCTCTAAAAAATTTTCGTTTAAATTTACGCATATAAAGAGAGAGTTTCCTCTCCTAGTGTGTGCAAAATTAAACACTGTCTGTTTACTTTTACATATCAAATTTGTCACGTAGCGCACACAAGGGGTGGGTTTTGGGGTTAAATTTATTATGATTTAAGAAATTTTGATAGAAAAAAATTTATTTTCGATTTCTTGTGCGTCATTTTGTAAGGATTTTTCTTTTTTCTTGAGAGCTCTTTAAAATTTAACTGCGAATGAAAACATTGTCCTAAAAGTACTGTTGATTTTTACACTTTACAGCCTAAAAAAGTTTACCACTGATATGTACTTAATAAGCATTCGAAGATTTAATTTACTAACTTCGAATTCGTTCCACCAAAATGAGCTACATGATAAAAACACAAGTTCAGTTAAATTTTCGTTATTCGAAGTATTAAACAATGAGAAACCAGAAATCGACGAAAATGAAAATGAAATGAGTGTGAAAATTTCGTGAAATTAATTAATTTATTTATATTAAAATTCTTTTGTAAAATTTTGTATTACTTTTGAAAGTTGAGTGCATCTTTAACCGTTAATTTTTTCATGGTTTAATGACCGTATCTAAACCAAATTACGGGACGCCTCCTGCAAAGTTATGCGGTGGAATAAATAAAAGAAGTAAAAATAATCCGAAGAATTGATAACCTTCCCTTTTTTGAAGCCTGTTGAAAATGTCTGAGTTCTTTGTAAATTTCATGTAAATAAAATGCAATTTATGAAACTTTAAAAAGTTTATTTATTTATTTCATACTGTACATAAAACTTGCATAAATGTATCTTAAAGAGCGAATTTTCAGTAGTTTCTGATGATATATATTTAGAAGTATAAATCCTTTCCTTCCAAAAATATATTCCTGCGTGCGCCCCTGGCACTTAGTATTTATTATTTGTAAAAAAATTAATTTTTACTTTCAAAATGTTTGTAATTTTAAACATTACATGTGTATATTTATGTGTAAATTTTAAACAACTCATGTTCAAAATCAAATCTTGAACATCTTGTGCGTATAATTGAACAGATTCTGGTTGAAAAATAAACACTTTTCAGTAGTAGTTTTACATGCACTTTTTAGAGTCTACTACACATTCACGCTCAACCTGTGCAAGTCGAGCTTTGACACTCTCAACTTGACAGTTTGCACGTTACCAGCCACCTCACTAAGTCTCTGCATCACCCTCTCCTCTAACGCTTTCATTCGATCTGTCAACTGGCTTACCATGCACTCCATCTTCTCTTCAATACGCAGGAGCCACGTTGCACAGAGGGGTATTTGGCGGATTTAGGCGGCCAAAAGTCGAATTTTCCAAACGCCCTTTTTTCTTTTTTAACTGAATATAGCGTGAAGAGAATATAATTCTTGACTAGATTCCGTTATTTTTTAATCCCTCTTTGCTTTAATTCGCTCGCACCGCGCTGTCAAAGTGCCGTGTTGATAATTGTTTATTTGTTTTTTAGATGTGTTTAATATAAGCCGAAGTTGTAAAAATCTGCGTTAAATCGTGTGTTCAATTTTCAAATTATATTAAATTAGATAATTGTAAAGCAGAGAAATACCATATAATCCAAATAGTTTAATACAAATATAATATGAACTGGTACCGGCAGAGCTACAAGGGAAAATATCGTATTTTTGCAAATTTTAATGGATTAGAGAAATGAACTACAGTCATAGAGTTATGTAACACCACTTAACGGCGCTGAGATTCTTGCTTGGGTGTTATGCTTGACAGTTCGAAGTTTGGAAACAAACAAAAAAAAAACGCTGAAAAGGTGCGTTTGCTGTGCACTGACCATTGGAAATATTTACTACTGCCGAAAAATAAACCGAAAATACTGCTGCAGTACTGTACCTATTTTCTTTACATGTACAGGGTGTTCTGTAAAAATGTTCAATGAGCAAGGGGGTGATGGGAATGTCAAGAAGGCCGACAACGTTAAGAGGGGGTGCTGGGGCGGTGCGGGAGGAAGGGTTCAATATAAAAATTTGGAGAGTTGCAGGGAGAAAATAGTTGTCAGTACATTAAGAAAAAAATTCTCTACTTAAGGGTAAGTTCTAGTAAAAATTTGCAAATTAGTTTTTAAGGCAGTAGAATCGTACGATTTTCTTTCACAAACTACATATATGTATATATCTCATTACTTTAAACAATCAATTGTTGTAAATATGTTTGTATATATATCCAAAGGTTTCTAGGAAGCGACTCTAACGATTTTGATGGAATTTTGTATTCAGATAATGTTTTTAATTTTAAGGGTATCTGGAGATATTTGTACAAAGTTGCCACGTATTCGAAATTATTTATAATTACTAATTTTAAGAAGGCACAAAATATTCACTAAAAAATGAAAGTTAAAAGACATCTCAAATAAAACAAACTACTATATACTATAGTTAGTTCGATAAGTGTATGAAGTGTATGCGTGTTAGATAAGGTGCAAATTATTTCAATAAAACTCAACATAATGGTTGTTCCGTATAGTGTTTTTTAATCATATGTTATTTTGATTTAATTTGCTTTTTTAAAAAGGTAGCAATCCTACTAAATGTAATTGAAAGTTAAGCCCTTTCAAAGCCGTTTTGGATGATACCTTTAGCGTAGTAATTCATTGAAATTAATTGAATTACATTTTTTGACAGGTGGCAAACCATCTCATGTTCCATATTCTTAGAATTAATTTAACCTTTCACATACATTGGATTTAATTTTTAAGCAAGTGGCAGCCCTGTTAAAAATAGTTTCAAAATATAACGTTATTAAACTTTTCAGTCTGACACCAATATTGTTATACATATTTCAGTTAACTAATTCCCTTGAATTAAAGTTGAATTTAATTTTTAAACAGATGGTAATCCTCCCACATGTTGTTTAGAAATAAAGCCTTTTCAAAAACATCTCGATTGTTACCCATATTGTAGTATTCAGGTGGTGCAGGTGGCAACCCTTTTTATATTATAACCTAAATATAAACCTTCTCCGCGGTGATATGAATACGTAGGTATCAATGTTTCCCCAATCGGACCTCAATACCATGGAGTCTACCGATGTCGAACTTCAAGCAACTTTATTTTCGTTGTTTTGGTCGAATACTTGGACATCCTCCCACTCTATTTACTTGATTTTAAACATTTACAGTTTTAAATATTGTAACACGTCTTTTCTAAACATTTTGAGTTAAAATTTTCAAAAAAATAACTTTGGCCGCCTAAATCGGTCAAATACTCCTATGTGCGTTGGAGGACTATGCCCAGGTACTGCAGCAACAAATGCAACAAACCTAAGTGCCACCTGGTGATCCGCCGCTTGTACCGCTCAACCATCCACCTGGTGCAATCTCCAACACAAATGCAGTGCCAGGCAACTACAAAAACTACTATTCAGTGGGCCATCCATTCCTGAGTGCCCAGGCCAATAGTGACGCTCACATCATGGCAATCACTCAGTTTAAACTGCCTGAGTTCTGGACCAACGATCCAGAGATCTGGTTTATTCACATCGAAGCGCAGTTCGCTACACGAAATATCAGGAATGACAACAGCATGTATCAGGCAGTCGTCGGTGCCCTGAAGCCTGAGGTTCTCCGAGAGGTACCCGACATCCTCCGGGGACCACCACCACAAGATAAGTATAACTATTTGGAAATGAACCTTGTCAAACGCTTCACTGACTCAGTTGATCGCCAGTTGTATAAACTCCTAACAGAGCTTGAGCTTGGGAACCGGAAGCCTAGCCAACTTCTCAGAGAGGTGAGGACACTCGCCGGCACCAGGACATCGGAAGAACTTCTTCGCAGCAGATGGTTGGCTCTTCTACCAGACATTGTGTGCAAAATCCTTAAGGCCGTTCAGAACCACAGCACACTTGATGAGCCGGCTGAAGCTGCTGACAGTGCCATGGAGAATCATACCAGCTCTCGTGTCATGTCAACTAGTCTCCAGGCCCTACCCTTGGAGGTACAGGCCATCTCAAGTGATGCTCTCCAGTCTAAGACGAATTTAAACCTGGATGCCAGAAATTCTATTGGGCAACGACTGGGTAGCCTCGAAAAAGCCATCGAGACTCTCGCGAATTCATTCTCCGAGCGGTCGAATAAGCCCAACGAAAGCAGCAAGAGCCGATCTCGAACACGATCTCGAACCCCAGGCTCATCAGGTCTTTGCTTTTACCAGAACAGGTTTGGTGAAAGAGCCCATCGATGCCTCCAACCCTGCAGCTTCAGGGTCTCCGCTAAGCAGGGAAACTAGCTTAGCTGTTGTCAATAGTACAGGCGGTTGGCGACAGCAATCATCGAATTCCATCCACCAAAGAGTACCGCCTGCATGTCTACGACAAATCTTCGCATCTAAGGTTCCTCGTTGACTCTGGCTCTATCGTATCGGTATTACCGCGAGCCTCTGTAAAGCACAAACTGGAATTGTTAAACTTCAAACTGTATGCAGCAAACTCAACTTTTATCAACACTTATGGGCATCAATCAGTCACTCTCAATCTTGGTCTTCGTCAAGCATTCACCTGACCCTTCATCATCGCAGACGTTCAGTCCGCGATCATCGGAGCCGACTTTATCGTTCATTACGGTCTGCTAATAGATCTCAAGAAGCATCGCCTCGTCGACCCACTCACGTCACTCACGTCACTTTCAACGTATGGAGAACTTATTGAAACCGCAGAATTTGGATTTTCGACTGTGGACCAGCAGGTTCTTTCCGCTGGAGAACCACAGGTATGTCGGGCTTCTGCACGAATTTGTTGACATCACCAGGCCTAGTGCCACTCCAGCTTCTCTCAGGTGCGCAGATTATCTGGTGATAAACTTAAGGCAGCAAAAGATGATTTCAATCTTCTTCTGGACCTTGGAGTCATACTACCGTCCAGTAGCAAATGGGCTAGCCCCATTCACATGGTGCCCAAAAAGCTGGGAGGTGTGCGTACAACTGGGAATTTCAGACGACTCAACGCGCAGACAGTCCCCGATCGCTACCCAATACCTGTTCCTGAAGATGTGTTTCAACGTTTGCACGGCAAGAAAATTTTCTCCACAATTGACTTAGTTCGCGCGTATCACCAGATTCCGGTTGCCCCAGAAGACATCAAAAAGACAGCGGTTACCACACCTTTCGGCCTTTTTGAGTTTTTGGGGATGCTCTCTGGCCTTCGTAACGCCACCCAGACCTTCCAGCGTCATATGGATAACATCCTGAGGAGCTTGGATTTCGTTGGCTGTTTCATTGACGACCTCATAGTAGCCTCCAAGTCCCATGAGGAGCATCTCCTGCATATACAGCGCGTTTTCACCATTTTTCGTGATAACAAGCTCACTATCAATCCGAGCAAGTGGCAGTTTGCGAAGGATGAGGTAACTTACCTAGGATATACCATCAACAAAGATGGGTACAAACCCCCAGCTGATCGGGTTGAGACCATTTTGTCATACACCAAGCCAGAAACAATCACTGAGCTTCGCCGTTTTCTGGGGATGATCAACTACTACCGCAAGAGTGTTCCGAATGCCTCCGAACTACAGGAAACCCCCAACACATTCTTAAAGAACGCAAAGAAAAAGGACAAACGTAAAGTGGGCAGCAGAATCTGAGCGTGCCCTGGTAGAGTGCAAGCAGAGTGTTGCAGTGGCAGCTCGTACAGCATTTCTCTCACAATCGAATGGACTCGTGGAGAGGTGACATAGAACACTCAATGGGGCCCTGATGTGCAACGCGCAAGCACCCTGGCCGGAAATCCTTCCCACAGTACTCTTCGGACTTCGCACGTGCTTCAAAGAGGACCTAAACGCTTCACCTGCTGATCTCGTATTTGGCACATGTTTACGCATTCCAGGGGAATTTTTTGTCTCAGAAGATATGCCAGCGGACCCCCAGATCTTTCTCGGGAAGTTTCGAGAGCACATCAGAGGCTTGCGACCTATGCCGACGGCCCATCACACGAAATCGCGGCTTTTCGTCCTCAAAAACTTGTACTCTTGCTCACACGTGTTCCTCCGCATTGATGCAGTCAAACGGCCATTGGAGGCACCTTACTCTGGACCTCATAAAGTTCTAGAAAGGATAGATGACTACGTGTTCAAAACCGTCGTTGACGGGGTTGAAAAAGTTGTGTCAGTGGACAGGCTCAAGTCAGCGTACAGAGCGAAGGAAGACACTGAGGATAACCGAAACGAGCGAATCGAGGAGCCAGACCCATCTCCATCTCAACCACGGGCCGGATTCATGGACACGCCTCTTCGTACTTATTCCAGGAGAGATAAGACTGTTTCGTTTCCTTCGAAAGCCACGAAGTTCACTGGGGGGAGAGTGGATGTAGCAACTTCGTCACCAGCTGTCCGCATATCCACCGCAAAGCGGCGCGGCGATCGCTGTCAAGAGGCTTCTTTCTCGGATCGCCGTGCACGTAAACAAACGTTATTACCAAAGCCGCTATTTTAACGCTACACGTCTGGCAGACTTAATCGGAATTTTCCAGAATTCTCCAATTGTCTACTACTGAGTAAAACTCGTGCTAAAATATACATAGTTGAGTTAATAAAATAGATAATATTAATATTGTAGGCAACCGTGGTGTTCAATCATTGGGGTAGTATTACAACGACCATAAATCAGATGAACAGGTGTAACAGTAGCAGATGTCAGAACAGCTGATAATATACCACGTTTATACGTAAGCTATTTGCAAATAAAAATAATTTGCAATACCTAACTCACTGTTTATTCGACGGTGAAAAATTTTTAATTAATATTGCCTGATTATAAAAAGGCAATAATATGACAATCGAAAAAGAAAATAAAATTAAAAATGGCAACGTCTTGATTATAAAAGGTAATAAGATGAACATCGAAAAAGAAAATAAACCTAAGAATGGCGGCGTCTTGCGCTTTTTTGCAAAGGTGACAGGTAATAAGATCAACGGAAATAAGGTCAATTGACTTTATTTCCCACCCTGGTGCGAAATAAAGTCAATTGACATTATTACCTTTTTAAAAACGAAATAAAATCCATTGACATTATTTCTCTTTCAAACATTAAATTTGCTTAGCTTCGCGGCGGCCCGCGTCAGCGCGTCACACCGCGCGCGCCGCGCTCGCGCTCGCGCCCCGCGTACCCCGTGCGACCGGCGCGCACACCACGTCACGCTACGCCGCGGCCCCCTTTTCCGTCTCCCGCTGTGCTGTATCGCAGGTAGATTAATTTTTTATATACGTTGAAATAAAATTTTTATATATTTTAAACATCGAGGGCGTATATTCAATAATACCCTCTATCTGCACACTTTTCACAAATATGAGATTCTGATATAAAAATCCACATAAGCTTTAACTGTCATCAGGGATATTAATGCTACCTTATATAACGACAGGTAATAAGTCCCAGATGATTTCTAAAATCACAAA
>NW_016158434.1:10534-17530 GCF_001687245.7 Rhagoletis zephyria
GGAAATAGCGCCAATGACTTTATTTCCAAATTTTTGTTGACTTTATTTCGCTTTTGAAAAGGTAATAATGTCAATTGACTTTGTTTCGCAACAGGGTGGGAAATAAAGTCAATTGACCTTATTTCCATTGACCTTATTACCTGTCACCATTTGCAAATAGTATCACTAATCAATACTTATTTTCGTGATTTAGTTATTTGTAAATAAAAAATTAACTCAGCGTTTATACGGCAAAGTTTACCATTTTGCAAATTGTTATTTGCAAATAAGACGTGCGTATAAACGTAGTAATAGACTAACTGATGAAAGTGTTGAAGGAACAGGTGATGAATAAGGCAATTAGAATCAAAGCAGGAACTTTTTTGTAGCGGTGGTTTATTGCTTCCCTTTTTTGTTATTAAGGGTATTCATCAAACCTTATAAATGCATTGTAAACCTTATAAACTTATAATTGTGTAAAGCTTATAAATGAACTGTCAAAATTTGTATGGAAACTCGTTTACACATTTCTGATAAATTTCTCCAGCGATTTCACTGAGGCCCTGTGCCAATTGATAGAAAATAGAAAATTTTGACGGATCAAAGTAAAAATTTGACACTTCTCGTGGTGAATACGAACGTCAAAATTTTACCTAGCTCATGGGGCTAGGTAAAATTTTGACAACTTCTAAATATGTTTACAAATAGCATTGTTTGGCGGTAATAAAGAGTTCAAATCAAAATAGAAGCTGAAAAAATGGCAAAAAAAAACGTACGTTACTTGTAAGTTATAAGATAAATGAAACTTATGCGCGAATATTTATGTATGGAACCACGCGGAAAGANGGTAATAAAGAGTTCAAATCAAAATAGAAGCTGAAAAAATGGCAAAAAAAGCGTACGTTACTTGTAAGTTATAAGATAAATGAAACTTATGCGCGAATATTTATGTATTTATTTATTCTATCTGTTTAAAGGGAACCACGCGGAAAGGCTTATGTTAATAAGAAGGAGGACAGAAGAGGATGCGCTGTTCAGCGGCAAAAATGCAAACTCCAACGAAGGATGGAAGTAAGTAAAATATAATATTTATGTACATATATAGTTGATTGGCAGATCTGAATGTAATTTTGCAGAAAAGTATCGGCGTCGCTTCCAATGAACAAAGACTGGATGTGCTGCAAGTCACAGTGGAATGCTCTAGTGAAGAAATACAAAAGTTTCTTTCGCTACAAAACAGGCATGGACACATCCATTTGATGGTTAAAATTGTATTTACCAAAATGTTATTTTTACACCGGGCGAAGGAACAGGAGAAGAGGCGGTAGCAGAGGAAGCAAAAGACTGGCAGTATTTCGACGCGATGCACGAGTATGCATCGCAGAAAGACAATTACCATCCCCCCTATTTATTGGACAGCGGAGAAGGAGAAGTGTCCATGAGAGAGAAATCTCCAACACCTTTCAGCTCATCTGCAGCCCCTTCAACTTCTCGCTCATCCACATCGCGATGGAGATCGGGCACTCCACAGCTGCGCAACAGAGATGAGCGTTTTCAGAGGCTGGAGCAGCATATTATAAGACGTGACCATAAATTCAAAAGGAGAGTGGGATCTTTACTTGCGGTTTTTGGGCAAATGGTACAAACCGATTATCCCCACATAAATGTAGACAGTTTGCTCGTATCTTCCGAATCGGATTCAGACTAATGTTTAATACGAATTTGATTTTATTAGTTCGTGTAGTTTTAAGAAAAAATGAAGTGATATCTTAATTTTTTATTTAAATAATGAGTGTCATAATTATAAGGTTACCGTACATTGATAAGTATAGCCTATCTCGATGGCTGAGTGGAAGATCGACCTATCTCGGCAGTCAGTTCGAAAACGCCCTATCTCAGAAAATTTTTCAACAACGCCCTACCGAATTTGGTTGAAGGATGCCGTATTTTAGAATTTGATTGAAAAACATTCTAAACACAGCTGCTGATTCAAAAACGCCCAATCTCTGCACATTTTCAATGTATTTTCGTTTGAGATAGGTCGTTTTTGAACCAAATTCTGAGATAGGGTATTTTTAATCAAATTCTAAAATAGGGCATCCTTCAACCAAATTCATTTTCTGAGATAGGGCGTTTTCGAGCTGACTGCCGAGATAGGTCGACGTTCCACTCAGCCATCGATTTGGTATTTTTTCCAAATTTATTTAGCCTTTTTTTATAAGAATATATTAAAAAATATCAGTTGAATGGGCTAGAAAACTGAAATTTCACTTATTAGTTTGAAAGTTGGACTTATAAGTTTTTTGTTAAAGAAGAAACTATATTCTTAAAAAAAATCTAAATAAATAAAAAAAAAATTATCAAATAGTCTATACTTATCAATGTACATTGACTTATCATTATGTTACTCACTATACACCTAATAAAAATAACATAAACCCACATTTCAAACTTTGAGCAAAGATTATAAAAATTCAGGAAACTATAAATAGTTTTATAATTTTTTCATAAAGTGTGAAATGTGGTTTTATGTTATTTTTATGAGATAATCGGCATACTTTTATAAAAAAAATTAACTGTGCATTATTTAATGAAAAGAAAACTGATCAAAATGTCGCCCTACTATTTTGTTACTCGCAGCTGTACCTACATATCCTTCATTTACATCAATCGTGTCATAACTCAAAAAAGCAACACTTTAGATAAACGGCTTTAAAGTTTTGAATTTACATACATATGCTCCCTTAGTAAAAATTAATTCATATTTTGTTCTAATGAGCTATTGGTAATCGGTACAGCTATGAAATTTTTACACAATATAGAAGAACAGGTAGCGGTAATTTCTGCATACTTAACTAAATTTTTGTATTTCTTTGATTATGCCACTATTGAAGTAAATGAGCGATATAGTAACAAGATTTGGTTACATACCAAAAAACATGAAGCTTCCTTGAAAAAGACTTATACGGTTTTAGGTAGAGAATGAACTTTATTTTTATTGAAGAAACTTCATTTTTATAGAAAACAATTAATTTAATTTGAAAATAGATAAATAAATAGTCGTAAACCTAACACTATGTGGCGAACTTATGATTTTATGCCACTCACTTTACATATATGTAGCATTAGATATTGAATACGTACCAAAAAATGCATGAAGCATAAAAGTAATAAATAAATTATAATGTCTAAAATATGCGTTTTTCTGAAAAAATTATAAAACTTCAGTTTAGAAGGTAGAATTTTCATTTTGTAAAAACGATGAAAATATTTGTTTTCTTTCTCCTAAACCGTCAACAGAATCAAAAAGTATATTTTTATTTCGGTTATTTACATTACTAAATTCGTCTTCCAGTATAGTGATTGAAGGGTCAAAATCTTCGTTCATTACACAAATATTATGTAAGACAAATGCACTAAATACCGTTTTTATACAATTTTTAATTGTTAGCTCTAGATCTCTGTTAAAAATATTTCTCCATCTAGTCTTTAAAATGCCAAAACTTTGTTCTACAATAATTCTTCCTCTACTATGTGCAGTATTAAACCGAGCTTGATCTTGAGTTAAAGGTTCTTTAAGGGCCGTTTGCACCATGTCTAGTTAATTCTATCTCCCAGTTAAACATCTTTATCGACGTTATCGACACCCATCATATAACATGTGATGGATAAAGCAGTTAACGTGCTTAACTGAAGGACCTCCAGTTAGCGTTAACTAGACATGGTGCAAACGGCCCTAAATGGCGTTATTACAGGAACTGGCGAAAGTTGACACGGGTATCCCTTATCACCAAATAAATAATATCCGTTTGGTGGATAGTTGCCTTTTGCATATAAAGGGCTATTTAGAAAAACACGGGTGTCATGCACAGAACCAGGAAAACCAACGAAAACATCAGTAAATTTTGAGTCACTATCTGCGACTGCTTGCACTTGAATGGAGTAAAACTTCTTATGGTTTATATATTCATCATGTTTGTTAACAGGGCATTTAATTCTTATATGAGTTCCATCGATAGCGCCAATGAACTTGATGAATGCTTTATTTTTTGCCTTCCGGCAAAACTTTAAACCAAGTCTATCATAGTCGTTCACAGAACCATGGTTAATCAAATGCCGCAGCTTCAAAAAGTCCTCTAGCATCTTATGTATTATATTTCTCACTGTGTACCTACTGAAACCCATAAAAGCTGCTGCGACCCGGTAACTACAACCACATGCCATCCAAAATAAAAAGCAAATAACTTCATACTCGCACGACCATCCATGATGTTTTCGGGGAATTGTCTGCACAATTTTTGTAAACGTGCTGGCAGAAATCCTTAAATGCATCCGAGTTTTTATTCTGTCACCAGACATAATTTCATTGATGTCCTCAGATATAACTCTCGGGTGAAGGTAAATAACTTCCTGAAATTATTCGCACAAAATTAAATATAAAAATATAACAACTTCCCACACAAGTATTACCTGGCGGCTCGCACGTTGCCTAAAGTTCTCAAGTAATATCAAATCATTAAATGAATACATTCCTTGTATTTCCATCAATATCGCCATCAGTAAAGAAAAGTATTTTCTTTCTATTCTGTTCGTTTTACATATAAATTTTAACAAATTTCAGCAACACACAAAAATAGACTTTTCGCTCGAGCGTTTGTTTGGTTTTTCAACTGTCAAAATTTAACTCTGCATTTGGCACAGCAAAATTCAATTTATTTGTACACCATAGCAAATTTTTCCACCCCGTCTCACTACGGAGAAAAAAGTTACCGATTGGCACAGGCCCTGAATAAACTTGATAAAGTGAAGCCAATGCAACTCTGTCGCAAATCTAGCTGTGTTTTCTTGGGCAATAATCGGGATCCGCATAAAAATTTTGCACGCAAATTCATCAATAACGATATGATCCTGATAGAGATCTGGTTCAATTATTATCCGTTATTATTATTATTGTTTGTTTTGTTTCATTGATAATTTGGCCGCATAGTTTGATACACAAACAGTAATTCTGTCATAGTTTCTTTTAAATTACTTCAAATAAATCGCCCCAATGTTATATGTGCATTTATTTAAATAGATATTATCTCGTAAATATAATTTTTTCCCATTTAATGAGTTAGTTTCTATAATTTCTTTATCCTCGTGCTAGTAATATAAAGTTAGTGATACTGAGCTCGATAACCAAAGAAAACACGACTATTGTCGCAAGTGCAAACGAAAAGAGAGTGTGGGTCGCTCATGAACAGAGTGCGTAAACTTATAAGATAATCTGCTTGATAAAATTATCGGTTTAGATGAATACCACTATTGTCTTGTATTTTGTGTATTTGTAAATTTTTATTTTGTTGATTGTTGGATTTTTTTTTTATTTCTTTTATAAGAGCTTCAGAGCCTTAGGTTTTACACGTACTGCACTTGATTGTTCTGTACATTCACGTTCGACAGTTTTCCTCACCGATAATAAACGACAACTTCGAGTTTCAATATTCTTTACGCAGCAGCTTTGCTCAACACGTCCGGACACAACACGACTTTTGATCTTGAAATTTTAGCAAATGTCATTATAAATAATTTATGAGATTGAAACGAAAACCGTGGAGCGCATGCAATGCAAAGCATTAGATTTAATTGACAGAAGTCAAACTACATAACATAGGCCTAAAATTTCTACAACGAAAGTACAAATTTGGGATCCATTTTATGTGGTCTTTATTCATATACCCACATGCATACATACTATATTACTTTTCATATTAATTCAAGTCTATTACAAGCGTACATGAACAGAAGACAATTGCGCAAATTTGATTCCTATTTGTACTAGTTGGTATTTGCGCAAATATTTGTGTGGTTTATTTTGTGCTTATGCGAGGAAAATGTTTTGGCTCACTTTTAGTATGTACATATATATATACGAGCACCAATTAATTTAATTTAAAAAAATGGCTTGTCGTCCATATTTTTAGACTCAATATTTAACTACTTCCAGTAAGGCAACTTTGATTATAATCTATAATTATAGCTAAAAATGGTGTTTGGATACACAACATTGCAAGTTGATAAAAGCGTTGTAAAATACAGCGTGTGCGCTGGCTTGGACATAATGTACCCATGGATGAGAGCAGCAATTGGAGAAGCTTTTTGGTCTCGGCCCAAACCGACAAACGGTTGTAGTGCCAAATAAGAAGAAGAAGAAAATTATTTTACCGGTTTACCGGTTACCGAATTATCGTGTTGTTGTAAGCTTGATAATTTTGCTGCCCACAGGCATAAAGGAGGATGGTTCCGTGCGCAGAAGTGGAAAACTTTTGACTGCCATTCACCTGGGAGTGGCCAGAAGCGATTCTTGTGCGTACGGTTCAAATCGCAGCTCACAACGTCCACATATTTATATCCACGTTTCCTCTAGGTAGCAACCAAACACCCGTTTCGGAGCAAGCTAAAGTGAGAAGGCGTAAAACTTCGCGTGCGCTGGGCTTGGGTCCCGCCACGTTAAAACCCCGCCCAAAAAAAAGAACAAACCGCCTCGGATGAGACCCCCTTTTTTGATGACGACCTCGGAAAACGTATAAAGGACTATGATTTAAGGGTATGCACCTGGAATATCTGGACCTTTAACGGGGAAGGTGCTTCTGCCCGGCTGGTTGATGTCCTCGGGAATACAAAGGCTGACATCACCTCCATCCAAGAAATGCG
Organism: Rhagoletis zephyria; assembly: GCF_001687245.7. Classification (NCBI taxonomy): domain Eukaryota; kingdom Metazoa; phylum Arthropoda; class Insecta; order Diptera; family Tephritidae; genus Rhagoletis; species Rhagoletis zephyria. Next base: position 17,210 of record NW_016158434.1, read on the forward strand.
ATGGACGGGGCAAGGAAAAGTAAGCGTGAAGCCTTGCGACGTCTACTACAGTTGCCACGTAAAGGAGCGCAAATTCGGTGTTGGATTGGTGGCAGGAGAGAGACTCCGTCGCCGAGTACTGGCGTTCACCACGGTGAACGAACGTCTAGCCACAATCCGCATCAAAGCTAGATTATTCAACATCTCGCTCATCTGCGCCCATACCCCGACGGAAGAAAAGGCTGAGGCGTTCAAGGATCTCTTCTATGAGCGCTTGGAACGTACATATGAGCGCTGCCCCCGATACGATGTCAAAATCGTGCTTGGCGATTTTAATGCCAA
>NW_016158434.1:17555-17675 GCF_001687245.7 Rhagoletis zephyria
GGGATCTTTGGCGCCACTGTCGGAAAATTCAGCCTCCACGACGAAACGTCCGATAACGGACTGAAGCTGATCGACTTCGCCGGGGCCCGAAACATGGTAATATGTATTGGCTGTCTCCAA
>NW_016158434.1:17700-20397 GCF_001687245.7 Rhagoletis zephyria
AGAAAAAGAGATTAGCCATATAAAATTCCTCCCTTGTTAATCTGTAATTATAAAATAATCTCAGATTTAACCGATAACTTTTCGGTGTCCATCCTAGTTTTATCGATTGTTTTTGCGAAGAAGAGGAGAAATAGCAAATGTAAAAGTAAACAAAAATGGACGCTGGCAAGGAAAAGAGGGTTCTCAAGGTATTTTTTTAATAAAATGTTAAGTTAAAATATATCTATATTGCTCAATATAGCAGAAAAACGTGATCACGGTGGCACAGAGAAAAAAAAAACTTTTCCTTGAAATGTGAGAATAACAAGCACAACAAATTTGATGGCTAATAATCTGAGATTTGCCTGTGTGAACGGGGCGATTAAAAAACGAGCTTTGATTGAGGTAATATTGATATGTGAACATAGTTTTAATTTAAAAAAATCGCTTGTCGTCCATATTTTTAGACTCAATATTTAACTACTTCCAGTAAGGCAACTTTGATTATAATCTATAATTATAGCTAAAAATGGTGTTTGGACACACAACATTGCAAGTTGATAAAAGCGTTGTAAAATACAGCGTGTGCGCTGGCTTGGACATAATGTACCCATGGATGAGAGCAGCAATTGGAGAAGCTTTTTGGTCTCGGCCCAAACCGACAAACGGTTGTAGTGCCAAATAAGAAGAAGAAGAATATTATTTTACCGGTTTACCGGTTACCGAATTATCGTGTTGTTGTAAGCTTGATAATTTTGCTGCCCACAGGCATAAAGGAGGATGGTTCCGTGCGCAAAAGTGGAAAACTTTTGACTGCCATTCACCTGGGAGTGGCCAGAAGCGATTCTTGTGCGTACGGTTCAAATCGCAGCTCACAACGTCCAGATATTTATATCCACGTTTCCTCTAGGTAGCAACCAAACACCCGTTTCGGAGCAAGCTAAAGTGAGAAGGCGTAAAACTTCGCGTGCGCTGGGCTTGGGTCCCGCCACATTAAAACCCCGCCCAATGAAAAAGAACAAACCGCCTCGGATGAGACCCTCTTTTTTGATGACGACCTCGGAAAACGTATAAAGGACTATGATTTAAGGGTATGCACCTGGAATATCTGGACCTTTAACGGGGAAGGTGCTTCTGCCCGGCTGGTTGATGTCCTCGGGAATACAAAGGCTGACATCACCTCCATCCAAGAAATGCGATGGACGGGGCAAGAAAAAGTAAGCGTGCAGCCTTGCGACGTCTACTACAGTTGCCACGTAAAGGAGCGCAAATTCTGAAGCTGATCGACTTCGCCGGGGCCCGAAACATGGTAATATATAGTACTAGGTTCCAGCATAAGAACATCCACCAAGCTACATGGCTGTCTCCGAATCGAAAAACGAGAAACCAATTCGATCATGTTGTGATAGACGGAAGGCATGCTTCAAGCGTTTTAGACGTACGTACACTCCGAGGGCCAAACATCGACTCGGACCACTATCTTGTTGTAGCCAAGATGCGCACCCGCCTCTGTGCAGCAAATAATGCAAGGAAAGCCTAACGTCGAAAAGCTGCAATCACACCAGACGGCCAATTTATTCGCCACTCGACTCAAACACCTGCTCTCTGAGAGCACTCTTCAACAATCCGACGTACGCGAGCAGTGGAACCACATTTCCCGGTCATTAAGTACCGCCGCCGAAGAAGTAGTTGGATTTCAGCGAGCCCCAAAAAATAACTGTTACGATGAGGAATGTCAAGAAGCCGCAGAGAAAACATACGCCGCCTATAGGGCCACGCTGCGATCGGGCGCAACGCGAGCCATGAGGGACCGTTATAGGGAACTGAAGAAGGAGGCGAGACGNGCTGGCCGACAGGAAGAACGCCCGAAAATTCTACCAGAGGGTTAGGCGACTTACGGAAGGTTTCAAGACCGGGGCGAACTCCTGTAAGAACAACAATGGCGACCTAGTGACCGATGTCCAGAATATACTTAAATTGTGGAGGGAACACTTTTATAACCTACTGAATGGTAGCAGCGTTGAAAGTAGTGAAGAAGACGAACCCGAACAAAGCCGAACAACACAGCTGCTGGAGCTGAGAGCCTGTCGGCCGAGCTATTCAAGTACGGCGTCGAGGAGCTGATGAGGTGCATGCATGCCATACGCGCCAACTACCGCGGAATCAGCCTTCTAAGAATCAGACTGAAGCCCACCCTCAACGAACTGATTGGACCTTATCAGTGTGGCTTTAGGCCTGGAAAATCCACCATAGAACAGGTATTCACAATACGCCAAAGAAACGACCCGCGAGAATAGGATAGACACACACCCTCTATTCGTCGATTTCAAAGCCGCTTTCGACAGCACGAAGAGAATTTGCCTTTGTGCCGCGATGTCTGAATTTGAAATCCCCGCGAAACTAATACGGCTGTGTAAAATGACGTTGAGCAATAACACCAGCTCCTTCAGAATAGGGAAAGACTTCTCCAAGCCGTTTGATACCAAACGAGGTTTCAGACAATCCCTTTCGTGTGATTTCTTCAATCTGATTTTGGAGAAGATAATAATAGCCGCAGAACTGAACCGATCAGGCACAATACTTTACAAGAGCGTACAATTGCTGTCGTATGCCGACGACATCTATATTATTGGTAAAAACAAAGGCTACGTCTGTTCTGCCTTCTGGGGATTGGATAGAGAAGCAAAGCGAATGGGTCTGGTGGTGAACGAGGACAAA
>NW_016158434.1:27310-43554 GCF_001687245.7 Rhagoletis zephyria
CCCACGTCACTGTTGACAGTTACAAGTTTGAAAAAGTAGACGACTTCGTTTATTTGGGAACCAGCATTAACACCAATAATAATGTCAGCCTTGAAATCCAACGGAGAATCACTCTTGCCAACAAGTGCTACTTTGGGCTGAGTAGGCAATTGAGAAGTAAAGTCCTCTCTCGTCGAACAAAGATCCCACTCTATCATGCCTGTGCTGGTGTATGGCGCGGAGGCATGGACAATGAAAGCATCTGATGAGGCGCCTCTTGAAGTTTTCGAGAGAAAGATTTACAGACCTTTACGCGTTGGTGATGGCGAATATCGCAGACGATTAAACGATGAGCTGTATGAGCTTTACAACGATATAGACATAGTGCAGGCTTGGCCATGTCGTTCGAATGGACAGAAATGCTTCTGCTCTGAAAATATTCAACGCGGGCCGCGATGCTGGTAACAGAGGAAGAGGAAGGCGTCAGTTAGCACAGAAGAGAAATGACTGACGTGCTGTTTTGGACTCGGCCAAAATCGCTTAGGCGGTTACAGCGCCAATAAAGAAGAAAAAGGAGAAAGGCATAAAGCATATGAGTAAGTAAAATTCCTTAGATTTTCTGTTCCAACTTATTTTTTATAGGAAAAAAGTTACGCATCACTTGTTGATAAACACAGTTTACTAGACTAACAAAAGAAAACTGAAAGGACGTTTACAGTTGATAAAATTACCGAGTACCAACTATTGGTTCACCAAGTACCAACTACCAGGTTAGATGACCCTTAATTTGACACAAATACATGGGTAGATAGATAGATAAAGTAGAGGTATGCACTGCGACCAAATGATCTATTGTGTGTCTATTGTGCCCTCGACTGTTTAGAGTACCTCATCTAATCCCAGAGAACCCAGGAATTTAAGGAGATCTCCGGGGGTTAGCGATTGTAAGAATTCCTCACTTGGCCAAAGTTGGCCTAGGTGTCTCTCCCGCCTTCTCGCAACTGCCTCGCATTCGCGAAGCAGATGCAGGGTGGTCTCCTCAGTCACCGACATAGGTCGTTAGACCAGATCCCCAATCTCTGCAGGTGACCTCTCAGTCTGCAGTGACCCGTCAGAAAGCCTGTCGATATCCTTACCCTTTCTTTGGGAAGGTTTATTATCGCTCTATACCGTGTAAGGTTATAACCTCCCAGTTGGCCTTTTAGCCTGGCGTAGGCCTGCCGTGTTACGCCAGTGCTGATTCCTTACTGTGTTCCTCTCCTTTCTGAGCTCTTCCTTGATTGTACTAGGTCCAATCGATATGAAGGGCTCAGGCCCTATAGGCATCGAGGCGGTTGCCTTCCTAGCTAGTCGGTCCGCTTCCTCATTGCCGACAACTCCTGCATGACCTGGCACCCAAGTTAATTGGATGTCGTTGTACTCCGCCAGGGCGTTGAGCTTATAAATACACTCCAGAACCAGAGAGGATTTGACCTCAAATGATAATAGGGCCTTGAGTGCTGCCTGCTCATGATCAAAATACTTTCATTACGATAGTTCCTACGCAGGTTAATCTCTGCACACAGACTTATGGCATAGACTTCCGCTTGAAAGATGCTTGGGTATACGCCCATGGGTACCGAAAGCTTTAGCCTTGGCCCGTGAACGCCTGCCCCAATACCTTCGGGAGTTTTAGAGCCGTCTGTGTGCCATTGCATTGAGCTCGCTTGTATCTGCCTCTCCATAAAAGAGGTGCTCCAAGTTGACTTGGTGCAAAGCGCTATTTTGAATTTCCTGTCAAAGCTAACTAGTTTGGGCCTGTCGTCTCTGGGGAACAGAGCTAATGGAATTTGGAAGCCTAGCTTATCCCTGTACCTCGATGGTAGGATTTTACCTCTACCAAAGCCTTCTCTTGCGATGTTCAATAGAGTTCGCTTTGTTGCCTGTTCAATGGTAAGGTGCAGTGGCTCGAACTCGAGAATCACCTCTAGCGCCGCCGTCGGGCATGTGCGCATTGCCCCCGTAATGCATACACACGCCAGACGTTGAAGCTTAGTGAGGGATTGTCTCACCGTTGCAAGGGTGGTCCTCGAGACCCACGCCACTGCCCCATAAGTAACTATTGGTCTAACTATCATGGTATACATCCATCTTAGGATCTTGGGACTACAGCCCCAAGACTTCGCAGCCAGACGTTTGCAAACCATTAGTGCCCTCGTGGCTTTGGAAGTGATCGAGTCGACATGCGCCTTCCACAGAAGCCTGGAATCTAGTATTAATCCTAGGTACTTGACTTCGGCGGCGACGTTGACGGCGACCCCATTCAAAGTGATGGTCCTCATACCTGGGAGTGTTCTTCTTTTAGAAAAGGGGACGATAACGGATTTGGAGGGCTTGATGCTCAGGTCCATACTCAAGCACCAGCCTCTTGCAAGGTTTAGTCCCCTTTGAACTATATCGCATAGAGTGCTCACGAACTTCCCCCTGGCAATAATCACAATGTCATCCGCATAGCCTTGACAGCGGATGCCATTGTCAGTGAAAACCTGTAGAAGTTCGTCCACAACTAAGCTAGACATAAGAGGGGATAAAACTTCTCCCTCTGGGCAACCTCTTGTAATTTGTAGCTGTACCCGATGTCGGTTTCAGCTATCCTTGTGTTGAGCAACCTGACTATCCACCTACGGAGGGTTGCCTGCACGTTACGTTTTTCAAGCGCCCGGTCGACACTACCGTGAGAGGTGTTGTCAAACGCCCCCTCAATGTCGATGAAGGCACAGAGTACTGTCTCCCCACACTCAAGAGCACCTTGTATTTCCGTGGACAGGGCGTATAGTGCAGTGTCCGTGGACCTGCCCACTCTGTAGGCATGTTGGTCGGGGTGCAAAGGCGCTGCATTAAGGGTGTTGCTCCTAATTTCATGGTCGATGACCTTCTCCATTGCTTTTAGCAGAAAGGAGGTAAGACTTATCGGCCTGAAGGACTTAGCGAGAGAGTAGTCTCTCTTACCTATCTTCGGGATAAATATAACCCGAGCCCTCTGCCACACCTCGGGGATGTGGGCAAGCGCTAAGCTCGCCCGCATGATGTTGACGAGGTGTGGCAGTAGGAACTCTTTACCTTGCTTCAGCAACACTGGACTCAAGGAGTCCAAAGCCCAGCAGACTGATCGGTGGGTGATTAGACTTCTAGCCAGCTTCCAGTCTGCAGGGGATGGCCTAGTTCTTTGGCATGGTACCTCCCTCGTGGTCGGAGTGGCATCCGGAAAGTGGGCCGAGAGCAGGGCAAGCGCCCTTTCTTTTTCGTTCCCTGAGTAGGTACCATTAGCTAGCCGGATTGCTAGTTTGGTGTCAGTATGATCCCTTCGCTGTATCGCTCCCAGTCAGTTTTCCCGGGGTTTCTAGTTGCTCGGTTTGTTCTCGCCTCTGCTCCCAGCACAAATTGGATAATCCTGTGGTCCGATAATGAAGGTTCCTACGAGACCCCCATTGCGTGACCAGAGCACTAGCCAATCTGTTGCTAAGCGTAATGTGCAGTACCTCTTTCCTAGCCCTCGTGACAAATGTCGGCGTTTGGCCAACCTTGTGGATGCTAAGTTCCTCGCTTAAAATGTACTCTAAGAGACACTCACCTCTGCGATTTGTGTCCGTGGTGCCCCATTCAACATTGTGGGCGTTCGCATCGCACCCCACTATAAGGTGGAGCCTCCTGCAGTACTCCACTAACCTCTGTATCTCTTGTGGTGGGGCATAGCTGCTGTCTCCCGGAAAGTAGGCCGCAGCGAACACTACCTCTACGTTCCTATCGCAAATGGTCAGCGACGACTGCACTGCGACTAGGTCCTGTGCTAAAAATTCTGTAATGCAAAAATAATCAATATTTTCCTTAAGCACTACAAACGCTCTGGGCCTCTCACAGGAGAGGTCCCAAAATTACCTTGTTCATTTTATGGTTGAGGCCCCTCACCTGGCCTCTGCAGGTCCACGGCTCTTGGATCAGTAGGATGCCCAGGCCATCCGTGGCGAAACTGCTGGTGATGACCGCCGAAGCAGCCACCGCGAGATGCAGGTTGACCTGGGCTACTGCCAAGTGTCTGGGATTCATAGGTGGAGCTCGTCAAGGTCGGAGAGCTGTAGTTCGCTCTCGTTAAGCTTGTCAAGCTCTACTCGCCTCAAGCCCATACCTGATAGCAGCTCCTGCGTTGAGGGCACGTGTTCCGCTGAGATAGTGGTAGCGGTAGGCCCGAGCGTGTTTGCAGGAGCTGGTGTTACTGCGAGGAGTGGCTACTCCGCCGGTAAGCCCAAGGTCGACTCGGCCGTCTGGGCAGAAGAGGAACCGGCGACCGCGTCGATTTGAGTCTCCTGCGACTCCGACTCCTTGCTGCTTGTCGCCTTTTGTCTCCACGGTCTCACCGTGATGAAGCTGAACCTATAGTTCAGGTTGAAGCCAGCCCTCTTTATACTGACGTAAGACTCCTCATAAATGCCTAGGAATAGCCTGAGCCCGTTATCCTCAGTGGTGCTGGACACTACTTTCCACGCAGAAGTGTGGATGCCCTCGTTCTGCGCTTTTAGTAGCCCCAGCGCAAACTCGGCAGATTTGTCGGCGCTCCTTGGGAGGAACACCGTGATGTTATGCACTGGAGGGATATCGTCCCCTCTCTTCGTGCACATCCCGGGTCCCTTCCAGCCTTCAAGTGCTGGTGCCTTCTCCGCCAGCCAGGTTGCTGTTTTCTCGTCCCTGCAATCTACGAGAAGCATACCGGACCTGAAGTACACCCCGCAGAATGCCAGCGTGTGCGACCAACTTTTGAAGACCTCTTCCATGAGCCAGGCATCTTGGAGCCTGGTTAGGTCCTCTGGGCTCAAGGCAGCAGCAAGGTACTCACACGGTAGCACCGCTACCCGGATGCCTTTGAGGGTCTCCGAGTAGCTGGGCTGCTGAGTGGCGCCCTCCTGCACCTGTCCCTGCCCGGCCGGCCCAGCCAGGCTCTTAGGCCATGAATTCGGAGTAGGTGGCTGATCCCGCTGCCGTTTGGTGCTTGGTGTCTCAGGCCGAGTAATTTGATTGCTCCCTCTCTTGACTGCGTCCCCTTTGTTATGGCCAGGGGGTACCCCGGTTCTGCGCCATCCGGCGGGCGCGAGTCTGTGCTGCTGTTGTTGCTGTGGCCCGCTTCTCTGCTTTGCAGCAGGCGCGGGAAAGTGTGCCTGTTTATTGGGCCCGCTCGTTCACCTATCGGCAGGTGCGGGTTTGTTGCCTTTACCGCTACGCTCTTTCTCGACCTCAATTCTGACGCAGGCCATGGCTATGTCCTCAACTGGGGGCTTGCCCTGTTCCAGGTACCGGAGGTACCACTTGACCCCGGAGCCGCTCAAACCTTCGCGGTGTCGGTCGTCCAGAGCCCCTGGCTGACCTGGAAGAGGCATCGGCGGATGTTTGGCCCTGCGGTTTTTCTTCCTCCTCTGCTTCTGCCATCCAGACTCGTCAGATGTGGCGGAGGCGTTGCTGCTGAGGGACCTGTGTCTACCTATCCCCTTCCGGTGACCGCTGTCAGAGCGGCGCCGACTCTTTGAGCGCTCCCGGCTTTTTGAGCGGGACGACTCTTTGAACGCTCCCGGCTCTTTGAGCGGTGACGACTCTTAGAGCGGCGCCGACTGCTTGAGCGATGCCGGCTATTGGAGTGGTGACTGCCCTCGGTACGGTGGCTGCTTTCTGATCTCGCTGTTTCTGTGTGCCTGAAAAGAGAACTGCCGGACCGGTGTTGCGGCCGATCTAGTTCGGCAGATGAATCATACAAATCTTACACATCTTGATTTGCGCAAGTACCTTATTTGCACCGTGTCTTGCTACAGGGNTTTGAGCGGTGACGACTCTTAGAGCGGCGCCGACTGCTTGAGCGATGCCGGCTATTGGAGTGGTGACTGCCCTCGGTACGGTGGCTGCTTTCTGATCTCGCTGTTTCTGTGTGCCTGAAAAGAGAACTGCCGGACCGGTGTTGCGGCCGATCTAGTTCGGCAGATGAATCATACAAATCTTACACATCTTGATTTGCGCAAGTACCTTATTTGCACCGTGTCTTGCTACAGGGCGCCTCTGCACTGGTGCCTGGATGTTCGTCATCCCTCGCATGCTCAATGAACAGCGATGCTTCCTCTGCTGTCAGTTTGTCCAAGAAGCTGCTCTTGCGCTTGACGCTCTTAGAGCCTTCTAGCGTGCTGCTGCTTGGCGTTACTGGTGTACCTTGCTCTTGTTATTGTTACAGCTGATGCCGTAATACCCACCGCCGCTGGTGGCGCGGGTGCTGTGGTAGATGTTGTTGTTGTTGCTGTTGTTGTAGCTGTAGTTGCTGTTGTTGTTTTTTTTGGGTTTTTTGTGTTGTTTTTTGTTTGTTGTTGTAATAATCTTTTTCGTACGACCGCCTGCTCGACGAGGCGAGCTCAGCAGCCTAAGGTTTTGAAGGGGATCTTCAAAGTCCGCCGCGCCAGCGCCCCTCGTCCCGGTAAGCCCACCGTTACTCCCCGGAGCGGCCCGGTGTCGGAAAGGTGCCGTTCTAATACAGCCGGTTTATACCCTCCTGGCTGCAAACCGTCCAATAGGCACGGTGTCGCTTAACACCCTGGATTAGGAGGTGGCAGTTCTTGGTCACTGTTCTCCAGCGGCCTAAATCTGGAGGGAAGTTAGCGCGGAGGCTGCCACATCCGCGTTACCTCAGACCAGAAGAGGACCGGTTGGTGATTCAGCTAAGCCCCCGCACCAACGACAAGGTGCCTGCCATCGCGAAGGCAAATACATGGGTATCGAACACCTACCTCGTTTATATGATTCTTTACAGCTCAACCTAATATTACCGGCGTGAATTTTTCTACGCTCGCACGCAAGTTTTTCACATGTTATTAACCGAAATAAAGTTGCGTGCAGAATTAGAGCGGCAGCGAAAACAGCTGATCCCATTTAATCGTCTTTATAATTTGGGTGACAATATTTAGAAAAAACTAAACCATATTTAGAAATGTGAAAATGATAACAAGTATAAATATAAAACAAAGAAAAATTATTATAAATTATTTTATTTTAATCCAGATTTAACGAATCCACAACTGTATTTTTCCAACAACAAAAATAATTCGTGTTTTTGTTGTTTCCTTCTAAGACTTTGAAAGCAAAAAGAAATACGATCACATTTGCATGTGGTTTCCTTATTTATCGGCGTTGAACTTCTGTACTCACATTCAAAAAATGTTTGGCTATGAAAAGAATCTCTTAGAGCAGCGCGAGACAAAACTAAGTTTTAGAAAAGGTGAATCACTTTCCTCCTAGTTGTTCGATCTGACGTTTTAAAAAGAAATATTTTGAATCTATCTGGCGAAATCAACTACAGTTGCGTTACTTTTACCACCCTTCTGTATCATTTGTATGCCTCTTCACAAAGGACGGAAGCTATTAGACCAGTTGCCTGCACCAGAAAATGCATTGAAGTGTCAGTAAAAATAAGAACTGATTTCCTGAGAAGCTATTTGTCTACGTTCCATATGTACCTAAAATTGTGTGTTTGTACCGAATGTACTTTCAAACTAAATAAAGGTACGATTGTAACTACTTTTCCATCACTATAGGTAATACAACAGCTGATTTCGTGAACACCAAACTCAATACCGTAATTTAAAGCCTAATTGCCTCTGCTAATTGGCCTGTTTGAACATATACTACGTTTACACGCACGCATTATTTGCAAATAACAATTTGCAAAATGGTAAATTTTGCCGTATAAACGCTGAGTTAATTTTTTATTTGCAAATAACTAAATCACGCAAATAAGTATTGATTAGTGCTACTATTAGCAAATAAGTGCAAGACGCTGCCATTCTTAGGGCCGGTTACTCAATGTCTGGTTAACACTAATCTGCGGTTAAACATCGTTATCGACGTCTTCGACTCCATGCATATAGTTTCCTTTTCGATGGTCATATTATTGCCTTTTTATAATCAGGCAATATTAAAAAAGAATTTTTCACCATCGAATAAACAGTGAGTTAGGTATTTGCAAATTATTGTTATTTGCAAATAGCTTACGTATAAACGTAGTAATAGTCTTAGTGCTAAAAACACTAGCCTGGCAATGCCGAAAAAGCTTTTTATTGTCTTTGGTAGGCAACTGTCAAAACAATAACCTGGACAATAACCGGACAGGCAAGGAGTTTTGGTTAATTCAAAATAAAAAATAAAAAAATTACGAATTAGAGGCAATTACATATTTAGTACTGACTAAATTTTATGCTCATGTGTGACGTTCCTGAGACTAGCTAGCTTGCAGGGCGTGGTGGCGCGCCGGCTTGGTTGGGCAAGTATCAATAACATCATAAATATCCACAATTCTCCTAGGGTCAATTTGCCGGACGCGCTGAGCCTATTTGGAGGGAATCACCAAAAAAAAAAAGCTTCGGCGATTGCCATGGAACAGTGCTCCCATAACATGTCTCAGCTACTGTCTTGATTATTTTGAAAACAGTAAACCGGACAATGATCTGATGTATGGAGACAATAATCTTGACGTCTTATGCAAGAAATAAGAGAAATTCATAACAAAATTACTGGCATAAATAAAGAGTCCCTGATGTGTATGTAACTATGACTCTTCTTTTTTATTTTTTAGTTTCTAGCTTAAAGAGCTCTCGCGAAATGCGTATTTCTGCAACTTATAATTCAATGTTCACGCTCGACATTTTGCTCAAAGAGGATTGTCTTGACTATTGTGGCTACGCCACGGAGACAATTACCAGCGTGTTTGACAACTAATACGGATTTCTTTAATGTCTTGACAGCATTGTCTGATGTAAACAAGCCGTAAAGTGCAGTTCTTTTACGAGGCTCGCAAATTTACGAGCTTTAAGCTGCCTTTACCTGAGGCGATTTTTCGATAGGCGATAATCGCATGCAAAAGTTGACTTGCTATCTACTTTGAGGCAAGCAATTTTTGAATCACTATTTATAGATCGATTTTTCCAGAGCAATGTTGAATCGCCTGGAAAATCATCTCTTGTAAAGGCAGCTTTACGAGGCTTTTACGAGTTTAAGGGAAGACCCTTAAAGTGTGTTTGCATTGTTTAACATTGCTTTCAACATTTGCGTTCAACTCAGCGCAGGGTTGCACGAAAAAGAAGTTAATGGCTAAAAATATCAAAATATTTTACATAAAAAGGTGTTTGCATTGTTCAACTTTGCATTCAACTTGTGGTTGAATGGCCTTGCAACTAACCGCTTTCAACACAGTTGGTCGGCAGCCAACATTTAGCCATTCAACTTTTCTCGTGCAACCCTGCACGTTGAATGCAAAGTTGAACCAAGAACGATAGAATACAAGATTGCGCATTCCCGCAGAATGGCATTTGTGGCAACGGGTAAACAAAGAATATGGCGTTGTGAATTTGCAGTGAGAAAACGTGTTTTCTTCACGATTCACCAATTTCTCAAGCCATCTTTGAATATAGCAAATTAAGCACAACGTTAGCAAAAAATATACAACCACTCTTGAAATGTGTTCAAAAGAATAGGTCTTATTAATTAACTATTTAGAATTTTTGTGTTTGTATTGCAGGTGCCGAAAAAGTGATAATATCTTGTCGCAGCGCATGTTTTCCTGCAGAAAGTGGTCGATGCTTGCTTACCTCCGATTTTAATTTGTAATTTGTGGTATTTCAACGTTTTCAACTTAACATGTCGTGTTTAAAAGTGGTCCGTAAAGTGCTTCATGCATATTACGCTGGTGTCTAAATTGTATGTACTGGCCAAGGCGTCGTCGCAGCGAAAAAAAAAAAAAAACTGCATTTGGGGGCTTTACCCCTACGGCTGCTGCAATTCAACACACGACACGACATTTTTATAAAGTTTTTATTACAAATAAAACGTTTTTTACTTCAGAACGCACGAATTACATCGATTTTTCACTTGAAAGTACACAATACGTTTGCACTTGTTTCTAAACAAAAAGTTTGTTTACGTATTGCCATAAATGTCAAAGTCGGCAAAACCAAAGTAGCGGTTTAGGGAATGCGCCACCTTCTGTTCATTACACCATGAAGTTGAACAATGCAAACACTGCTTTAGAGTTTTTTTGTCTTTAGAGAGGCATATTGGCCTTAAATTTATGCTTAGGGGATTCCCTTAAACTCGTAAAGTCTTAAACCGTGTAAAACTCGTAAGTTTGCGAGGCTTTTTGGGAACGCCACCTTTGCGAAAAGGTGTTAATAGGTGCGTAAAGTAAAAGATTGCCAGATCAACCAGGATTTTGTGAAGCAAGTTTTGTTTAGTAGTATTTTCCATAACATCCCGCCATCTTGTCTCTATCACTCTTGGCTAAAATACAGTTAGTGGAGGAAATTCATTAATTATTTTCGCGTAATATATTTTTCATTTGTTTTCATTATTTAATCATACATTTTAGTATAGAAGTTTCGGCTTCTCGGGAACACTGAAGTTTACGAGGTCGTTTGCGTATCAAATTTTCCTCCGAGCGGTATGCGAGCTCTCGCTTGCTTTCAACTTTCATTTTTGTTGTTGGACAGCTATGTCCTTATTTCGCAGAATTCTTCAGAGTAGCAACATCGTTTATTTTGGAGGCAAATACAAACTTAGAGGCAGCCATTTTTCATTTGAAAATAGTATACATCTCTTTATGCAGATTTTCTAATTTTCTCAAACTTTTAAGAGCCTGCAAGGCTTGAACCTTCTTGTTTGGCGACATTTTACAAATGAAAAAGTATGCTGTCAAATGCCCAGTCAACAAAACTCTATCTCGCTCGCGAGAGAAAAAAGCAGAACGCAAGCGAGATTCTCAAGCTGACGACACACAATCAGTTTTGCCTTTCAATTTCCTCACNCCCGTATTCCTCGGACTCGGACTAGTAAAACTGTCAAAAAATAAAAATTCGCTCAGAACGAGAGAGTAACATTGAAAAGTACGGGATCGCTTTCTAGTAAAAAATGGTAACTTCTGTCAACTTCAACATAACCTCCAAATTTTGGTTGTAAATTTTTGCTTATTTTGTATGTAAACACACTCAGCTCAAACATGTAAATAACCAAAAATACTTTCAAATTCAATAGAATCCACTTAAACAAGTAATTAAATACTTTTCAACATGAATTAGCAGAGTGCACTTTTATTTTGTTTACAATTTGGATGCCAAACATACTACAGCTGATCGTTTGACACATTTACCAGAATTTACCAGCAAAAAATTCTCGGACTAAAACTGGTAACTTCTGACAGAGAGGGAACCGTATTTATTCTCTTTTTTGTCCTCTCAGTAGTCAGAGAACCGAGTACGGGATCGATTTCCAGTAAAATCTGACTGATTCTGACTAGTCCGGACTCGTACGGGATCGCAACTATTGCTTGTCAAAAATAGTGATGTGCTGAGTCAATACTTTTAAGTATTGATCGACATTCGGTACCGATGTAAAAAGTATCCAATACTTCGATACTCGGTACCGAAACATTTAGGTTTCAAATAAAAGCGCGCATAGGCCAAAAATATGGAAACAACGGTTCAAGGGACACTCGCCTATCAAAACCCGAATGTAGGAGCCAATAGCGCCAAATCAGCACATACGTGTCGCGGGCGACTGCGCGTGCAAAGCTTTGCACAGCGGTGCTGGGCAATCGCGGAAGCAAAAAGTTATCGGAAGGGGAAAACGAAGTCAACAGAATAGTGAGATTGCAAGAATGATAGAATACAAGATCGCGCCAATGAGAGAGGATTTTTGAGCGTAATTTTTGCGTGACGTCATCTTGGTGCAATTGCGAGAGAGAAATGCCAAAACGCATATAAAAATATGTAAACAATGCAGAGAAATGTGTTAATTTTAATATTACATGGCAATAACTTTGGACATGTAGCAATTTAGGTAAGTACGATTTTTAGCACATGAAAAAATGGATGTATAACCAGTGTTTGCAATTTCATGTTGACAAAAAGGAAGGTGTGCCGCAAAGTGAATTTTTGGACTCGCCATTCTAAAAAGCCATGCAGAGTGCATATTTATATTTGTGGACGGTAGCTAACCACCATAAACTCCACAGCTTTTATTTTATGACTTTTGTACCATTTCCGAGAGGATGCATGAGTGTGGCTTCTTTGGAAATAAATATTCTATGTAAGTAAAACATAATTTAAGCTGAACTTTTAAATGTATAATAATTTGGCCACTGTTTTGTATAAGGTACGTAACAGTGCGGTAAGATGCCGCTTGAATTAGCGCCTGGCGACCTTATCCACTGGTGCATTACCTCATACCAGCACTAAAAATAGTATTTTCAATATCTTCACTAGGAAAGTGCTTCATGCACACATAGCTCGATTCGGTCTTTAATGCATCTCCTCGCCGTCATAACTGCTTCCACTTTTTCGCCAGATTTGCGTCCGTAGGAAACGAAAAAAAACTTATATCGCACGCTTTCCTTTTGTTTTCACTATTAAAATTTGCCACGGCACACTTCATTTTGCTTTGTAATGTCTAAATAATTGTTTAAAACCACGCAGAAATATTAACGCAAATATATTAAAATTATTATTTGGTTTTTTCGTATGCCCATAATCAACAATTGCACCAAGATGACGTCACGCACACAGCTGATTCTGTCAAAATCACAAAGAGCGGATTAGCGGTACCGCGATTGGCGCAATCTCTATTTCTCTCAATCGTGGTGAGATTGTATGTGTGACAGTGATGGAAAATGAGTGTGCATTGTGCCATTTTCGGCCCTTTCAGAAGCAGCCGGCACCTTCAGCACAATCGATTGATTTTCGGCACTATTTTTGCGTAACTCAATGCAACTAATAAATATATCTTTCGGATCCGCAATTAAAAATATTTTTTTTTTTTTACATTTAATCGTATGTGCTTAAACTGATAAATGATATAAATATAGAAACGCAAGCAGAAGAATCTCGCTTCCACATTCTGCATATGCGCTTAACATTTTTGTTTATGGGCTGTTTTTGCTTACGCATAAAAGCACATTTAGCGCATTTAGCTCTAAATGCTACTCTAAATGTACATTTATCCATACAAAATTCGTCACCTAAATGCAACTAAATGCAACTCCATTTTTGCATTAAGAATCTAAATGCTAAAAGCAACCCTGTGATCTTCCAAAATTTCCACGATTCGAACATGGTTTAATGAGAAAAAGTGGCAACATTGCTTTTTCGCGTATATAGTGGCTAGCTGCGTTTCAGTGATCGCCGATCGAGTTTTCATTTATTATTTTACATTATTTGGATAAAGAAAAGTTACGCCAATTCAACATCGATGTGATGCTGATAGAAATCTGGATCAATTTGTGATCAAATCTGTTTGTTTTGTTTCCTAATTAAGTGAGGAAATTTTAATTGACAGCACCGACAAATGAATATATACACAAACAAATGTTCGGTTATGGTTAAAACAATTCAAGTTTTTGTATTGAATTTTTGGTTTAAAATGAATTTTTTCCTTTTCAGTAGGGTTTTTTGCACATTATCTTCTGCGTGAGAATTGATCGTAATAGATACGGATCTGAATAAGCGACTGGAACACGGCTGTTTGTCAAAAGCATACGATTTCGAACTCGCGTAAATGTACATTTGCTAAATGCGATAGCATGAACGCTCTTCGAAAACATATGTTCGAAAGCGCTAAATGTTGCATTTTAAATGCAGCAAAAACGCTGCATTAAACGAATTTGTCGAAATTTCGTCTCTAAAGCAATTATTAAATATCATTTAATATATACTTTAGATTTAAATAATCATTTTTAGTGGTGGGCGAGTCCGAGATGTTTAAATGATCGGGATAGTACATTTAATTCGCGTAGATTTTTGAGAACTTTTTTCGTTGAAGGTGTTGCACTTTTTCATCCATACTGAAATTTTTGTACATCCAATTTGTATAAAGAAAATGCAAAAAAATATTAAAAATCAACATGAATTCTAAGCTGCACATTCACTTTATAATACTAAAATTGAATCGACTATAAAACTGCATACCGTCAGTTGGTGTCGAACACTCATGCGGTGAGGATGTGATCGCGCTTTTATTGATTTTATTGCCGTCAACAAGCATTTTCGTAAAAGCGCTAGCACAACCTCAACAACAAAGTTATTATTAATGGATAAAAGTGACATCTTTTTGGATTGGGTAATAAGTTTTGACATTTTAATAGCATTTCAAGTGCTTATCAAAACTTTACGACACTCTCATATTGACAAGATTTGACCATTTATCTTAATATTGTGTATTTTTTTTTATAAAAATACAGTTTATACTTAAAAAAGCCATATCTTTTTACAACATTAAAAAAATTAACACACTTTCGTAAAAATTTTGAGCTTTTTAATTAGATTTCCTAGTGCGCAACACCGCAAACAGAAAAATTCAAAAAATCAATGGTATTTTTTAGACACTTCAAACTTGCACCTTATTATACTAGAATGAATGGGCTACAAAAATGTTAACCCAAAACATGTCTACAAATTCTGAACAAAAACTGTGAAAATTTGATGAAACTTTGTTGATTTTTTTCAATCTTTCCAGTTTGGATTTATTTTTGTTTGACAATGAGCTACAATTTTATAAAAAAAAAATAAAATTATTTAAAAAATAAAAAAAAACCGGGTGACCGTGTAATTTTGTAAAAGATGAAGACAATGATGATAAAACATTAATACACTATATAGGTCAGTTCATATTAATGAACATCAATTAGATCACTATCGATAAAATGGACATCCTCAAGGGAAATTTTTAATTTCAACGCATGGAATTTACATACATTTTTTTACTATCAAACCCCGAATAGCTCAATTACTTCTATTTCTGCAGGATCGGCATCAGGTAAATTGCATTTCCAAAGATTTTTTCAAAATAAATAGCGATGAGGGATATTTCACCCGCCGGTGATAAGAAATCGTAATCACCACAACGCACATCACTAATATTACTGTTCACAATAACGTTTACATTCAAAATTACAATTCATAATTTCGTTTTGTAGCAAATATGAAATACAGGTGTATCTATTTACTTAAATGTAAACGGATTAAGAATCAAAGTGCTAGAAGATATTTGGTACAAAAAGTATTTTTGATTATGATATTGTACTTAAAATCGGCAAATTGTACTTTTGTACATTTTAAAATTAATTGTAATGAAAACAGTACAATTGTACTTAAAATATCAACACGGTTTCACTGGCGAGACAAAGTACTTGCTGCAGCGATGCCAGATTACATTTAATTCGCGTAGATTTTTGAGAACTTTTTTCGTTGAAGGTTTTGCACTTTTTCATCCATACTGAAATTTTTGTACATCCAATTTGTATAAAGAAAATGCAAAAAAATATTAAAAATCAACATGAATTCTAAGCTGCACATTCACTTTATAATACTAAAATTGAATCGACTATAAAACTGCATACCGTCAGTTGGTGTCGAACACTCATGCGGTGAGGATGTGATCGCGCTTTTATTGATTTTATTGCCGTCAACAAGCATTTTCGTAAAAGCGCTAGCACAACCTCAACAACAAAGTTATTATTAATGGATAAAAGAGACATCTTTTTGGATTGGGTAATAAGTTTTGACATTTTAATAGCATTTCAAGTGCTTATCAAAACTTTACGATACTCTCATATTGACAAGATTTGCCCATTTATCTTAATATTGTGTATTTTTTGTGCATATATGCATTATTTCAGTTTTTTTTTCATATGCATTATTTCGGTTTTCAAACGAAAGAGTGCATATGCATAATTTCGGTTTTTCCAATATGCATTATTGCGGTTTTCAACCGAAACTGTGCATATATGCATTATTTCGGTTTTCAGCCGAAACTGTGCATTAGACCGTTCGTTATTTTAACTATTTTTTTAAATATACAGTTTGCCGGGCTCAAAAAGATGTATTTTGGTCTAAAAATAAGCTGTGCAAAATATTATTCGAATATGATAACTCTAAGTACTTGCGCGTTGCATTTGAAAATTTAGAAAACCATATGCATTCTGGGAAAAAAAATGTTAAACAAAATAGTTGAAAGTCGTGAATTTTATAGTCATATGCCATGTAAAATAACCTACACAATCTGAATATGAGGTCAAAAATTAAAAAAGTAGAATAGGTTTTAAGAATTTGCGAAATTATCGTTTTTTTCAAATTGAGAAAACAGCATTTTAAATTTTTTCCAAAAATATCCGGTTGTGATTATCACACCACAAAAAGATCTCCACCAGATTAAAGGTCTTTGAAATC
>NW_016158434.1:43579-58585 GCF_001687245.7 Rhagoletis zephyria
AATCTGAAAAGTGTCAAAATGTCAGAGCGTAAGCAAAATGCACTCACTAAAAGAGAATAACAGGAAAAAGTTAATGAACGCAAAATCCAAATTTTTAGTCCAAAGAATGGCAACAACAAAACTAACGTCAAACAAGAATAGAAATGTATGTACAAAACACATTCACTCAAGCACAAGCACAATATTGGCACTTGCTATATCAATTATTTTTTTGCTTCCTTCCAATTTCAATTAATTTTTTTACTTTTTACATTATTCTCACTTTTCGCGTATTATTTAATCTCCGTTAATTTAAATTCAGTTGAGTTTGACACTTTTCAAGATTTTGCCAGCAAAAATTCTTCTGACTAAATCTGACTACTTCGGACTGAAGAGAGTCATTCCCACTGACTGCTCTCTCATTTTTGCTGTTATTTTAGAGTTAAGGAACGCTTTTTGGACTAAATCTGACTACTTCGGACTTTTTCTGGCTATTTCTGGGAGATAAGGAACGCAACTAATGCCATGAACCAACTAAACTGATCACCCAGCGCGGCAACCGCGTATTTAAAACTGCATTTGAGAAAAAAATAATAGTTGATAACGTAATTTTTAATCGGTTGTTTCTCTCACACACATGGTTTCATTCCGTGGCGAAAAAATGACGTCACTGTGAAAAACATACTTTTCTCTCGCACAACGTCCTGGGTGATCTTTATTTTATTCGTTCGTTCATGAAATAATGCTGCAATGTTTTGTTGAACCAATACGTGCAAATGTCAAAAGCGCTAGGAAAGAGAATACGCTATCAATGAAACGATAGTGGCGATAGTACTAAAACTATCGATAGTTATTTCAAGTGACCAGACTATCGATACTATCGATAGTATCGTCGATAGTTTGACAGCTCTATTGTAGAGGTGTCGGTGAAATGTTGCCGAAAGAGTATCTTGACAGCTGGAACGAATTATGTCCAGAGTGCACAATGGTTGAGACTGATTTGGGAAATCCTTCGGAGACATGGCTTACTAAAATCCTTATAAGCTATTTAAGAATGTTTGGATATAGAGTTGAAATACCGTACGCCGAAGATGGTACTCGGGAAAGGCGGCTTTATTTAATAAAATTAGTTCGCCAGATTGATCACATATATAAAATAACTGACAAGACATTTATATTTACATATTTTGATTTACTGAAGCCAAGTAAGGAATAAATATACAGATTAATTAATTATTGTCATCACGAATAATTTTTTTTTCGTTAGCTATTAAAAAAACGTCGCATATGTTGAGAATTCTCTTGAACTATCTATATTACTTCAATATGTTTAAAACAAACGTTTTCAAGATGGCTGCGAACCGATTGAAAGAACGCCAAGATTTGATGGAGGAAGTAAAATGCACTATTGCAGAGAATGAGAAACGCCGTATTAAAGCAGAAAAGGTACATATCGTACACATATGGGTAATTAGGTGGGCTTTCAACCCCCAAAATTGGTCAACATTTTGAAAAGGGGGTACCATTAGGGCGTCTGGACCCTAATAACAAGAATCCGAAAGGGGAAATTAACTTTTTTTGGTAATTCTCTAGTGTAGGGTAACAACCCTTAAAAAAGGTCCGGAAAAGTCGGGAGGGGTACTAAATGACGCGTTTCGGTCCACCTATTAACAATCCGGAGGGGGAAGGCTAATATTATTAACCATTTAAAAGTTATGAAAAAGCTTTTGTTAAATTTCGTTGTTTTCTATGGGCAATTACACCGACAAAGATTCACTAAATCACCTGTTCTCACTTTTTAAACACTATTAAAATATATAATTTAACTTATTTATTAAACAAACACATAGTCTTATCAACCTAAGATAGATTATTTTGTTATTAAAAAGAAGTTGACAATCTTTGCGAAATGAAACGCGAGATTCCAAAATAGCTATAGTGCTGCCACTATTAGTATTTCGTAATAATTCACTTTTCCTTATAAGGTGTGTGCACTGTTCAATGCTTTTCGGTATCTTCTTTCGTTTAATATATATATAAATAATGAAAATTTTTAATAAAAAATCGCGCGATTTTTTATTACAAATTTTCGCCTGCGGCGCTTTTTCCATAAAAATCAAGGGGTACTGTTTAGTAAGTGGCCCACCTATTTCGGGGTATTGCGTCCAAAGGGGTGACCCGATCCAAAAAAAAATTGAATGCACTTGTAGCCAAGGGTCTACCCATTATTTTAACATCCACTATTCTAATTTTTGGTCACTAATTTATTATAAATTGCGTTTGAAATATGCCCTTTTTTGTAAAATTTGGAAATTAGCGTACATTTATCACTCCTATTCTCCTTAAAGCAGCCACTTCACCAATTCATTTTTGTATTCCCCTTCACTTTACACTTTACTCGATTAGTTATAACTTGATTTACGACTTTAATATTAACCAATTAATCACAATTCATTAAATAAAAACACCTTTAAAATCATGCGTCTGACTTTGGTTGCACATGCAAATTAAATGGCGGAGTTCAGCTGTCAAACTCCGAAATATGCAAAAGAATGAGAGACAAAAGAAGATAGGATATAACCCTGTAAGCATTAAAAATATACAAAAGTGTTCTCTGCAAAAGGTGTTTAGCTCCTTTTCTTCGCAAAACAGAAAGGAGAATTCTACTACCTGAGGGTTATAATCCCTAAGTGCGGCCGAAGGCCGCCTACGCAGAAAGGTGTTCTCTGCAAAAGGTGTTCAGCCCCCTTTCTTTGGCAACACAGAAGAGAATTCTACGTAGTGAGGGTTATAATCCCTAAGTGCGGCCAAAGGCCGCCTACGCAGAAAGGTGTTCTCTGCAAAAGGTGTTCAGCCCCCTTTCTTTTCCAACACAGAAGAGAATTCTACGTAGTGGGGGTTATAATCCCTAAGTGCGGCCGAAGGCCGCCTACGCAAAAAAGAAGTTCTGCGCTAAAATACTATCATATTACTATTACTACAACATTTCTATCTGTCTCTTTTTTCTTAATTTCACAATATTTTTAGTTAATTTTTTTTTTAGTTTATTTTTTTTCAAATCGCCTGATAACCAACTTGGGATAATTTCTTTTATTTAAAAATCCCACGGTTTTCGTTAGTTGGGTTATATTCCACTTCAAACTGCCAGTTTGCCTCGGAAAATACCGTTTTTACCCCATTTTCAAACGGTTCCCTAAGGGTCTGTGGGAGGTCCCCAAGGGGGGGTGGGGCTTTTCGTAAAGTGGCGACTGTCCCCTTTCGAATGAGGGGGGTTTGGGGGCCACGCCCCCTCCCCCTCCGCCCCCCACCCGAAAAACGATGGGCCAATAACTAAACATTTCCCAAAATCGCACTTTTTGCACTCCATGACGCTTACTTTTAATTACAGCTAAAATAAATAAGAATTCTCCTCTCTGTGTGGACATAACTGGGGCTACCGCCCCAGTGATGTATCCTTGGTAAAGGATGAGGTAACTAGAATTCTCTTTCTGTGTGGTAAACCTGGGGCTGCCGCCCCAGTGATGTCTATTTTGGTTACTGGGTGTTTTATAAAAATATCTTGTATATAAAAATGTATATACAAATTTATAACAAAAATTTGCAACAAATACCATATTTCCAACCGACATTATTGTTAAATTAGTGCACAGATTTAGTGAATTAAATTTTTTTAATAAAGCGTGAACTGTTGTCTACAAGTGTGTGTACAAGTTTTTTGATTCAATTCACGCGTTTGTGCACAGCAACCCAAAATCGTTGTACAAATTCATAAACAGTACCCGCGATTTTTCATTACAAATTTTCGCCTGCGGCGCTTTTTTAATAAAAATTTATACTTCGATAAATAATGCAAATTTTTAATAAAAAATCGCACTTTTTCCACTCCATAACGCTTACTTTTAATTACAGCTAAAATAACTAAACCATGAAAGTAGCACTGCCACGGTATAGCGAAATTTGCTATTATATTTTGGTTAGAATATCTTATTTACAGGGTTCGTATTTGCACACACATGCGCAGCACATCCTAACATTTTACGCTCCCACACGTGTGCTGTGCATATAAAAAATTAAAAACTTGCTCACATCACATGTGTGTGTTGTTTGGTAAAAAGCACGGGCTCATGTGTGTACTTTATTTTTATTAATATAAAGCACACGCACATGTGTGTGCTTTGCGTAGAGAAACTTATACACTTCGATTTCTATCTCAAATCTTAAAATAATTTTTTAATATGTTTTCTGTCATATAAAAAACAAACAACATCTCACTTTTTATTGAATTGTCTTTCAAAAAATAACGTTTAATAAACAAATTCTTTTAAAAATATATTATGTGCATGTGCATGGGCTGAAATTTGTACAAAAATCGGCTCACACACATGTGCATGTGCTTAATAACAAACAGCACACACTTTTCTGTGAGCAGTTTGTTTTCCACTTATGCACACACATGTGTATGAGCAGTGAGTACAAGTTGAATGTGTTTCTGGCGTGTGTGTGAGCAGAGCATGTGTGTGCAAATACGAACCCTGCTTATTTAGGTGAAAGTAAAAAAAGAAGAAGAAGTGTATAGTGTAAACTGAGTATAATAGCGCAAATGAAATGTGAAATAAAGTGGCAATACCAGCGATTTGAGGTTATAATAGCTGTGTTTTCGTATTCTCCACCAAAAAATATCCAGTAACTTGCCAGTAACCAAATTTCGGAGAGTAAGTCAATAGTTGTGTTTTTTTACAAATTATCCAGTAACTTGCCAGCAACAGAGAAGGTCTGCGCAAAAATACTTCCGTCCCCTCTTTTCCGGCAACGCAGAAAGGAGAGTTCTTTTTAGTAAGGGTTATAATCCCTAAGGGCGGCAGAAGGCCCCCTACGCAGAAAGAAGTTCGTTTTCATGTATGCACTATTTCGGTTTTTGTCATATGCATTATTTCGGTTTTCAAACGAAATTGTGCATATATGCGTTATTTCGGTGTTCAGCCGAAACTGTGCATATATGCATTATTTCAGTTTTTTTTTCATATGCATTATTTCGGTTTTCAAACGAAAGAGTGCATATGCATAATTTCGGTTTTTCTAATATGCATTATTGCGGTTGTCACCGACATTAAGCTCAGCCGAGCAGTAAAGGTTTTATGTTCTTTAAATTCATATGTATTTGCTTATTTCTGTTCGATTCATTTATGTACTTAGCGTTTACATAGACATGAACGTATCCTTACCTACATATGTGCTTAGGTACATATGTGTACTATATATCTAAAATGTTTATGTACGTACATGTCTAGCGGTAAAATCACGCCATACGTATACAGTATAAATAGAAGAACAACTTTGTAAGCAGCTAAGTTTTTAAGAGGAACGAATAAAGAAAAAGTTTAAAAGCGTCCGCTAATAGAAATTCGCATATTCAATTTTTATTTCCTCGAGAACTGTCGCTAAAGTTTCGCAACAGCGGTTTTCAACCGAAACTGTGCATATATGCATTATTTCGGTTTTTTTCATATGCATTATTTCGTATGCACAGTTTCCATATGCACAATTTCAGGGTTCCATGTCGGAAGACTGGCTTTAGTATAATGAACCATTCGCAGCATACGATTGCAAAAGACTCACTGGCGCCGAGTCGTTGAAAAACACTTGGAAAATAAACGTAAAAGAGGCAGTTGCGATGCTAGCAAGTCAATGTTCGTATAAAGTCTTATACAAAAATTCCTTGTGGTTTAAAGAATTAGGAAATGGTACATTTTACTAAAGCCAGCCTCCCGTCATAAGCTACTATTTCATACGAACACAAATATATTCGTCTACAAATAATGTTGATTATTTTAATTAAGTCCTAAGATAAGTTTGTGAATCTTATCAGTGTTCTATGTAAGAACCAAAAATCAATCCCCTCGCCAATTAGAACTTTTGCTTTAAAAGAAAAATATACATAGCGCATTTACTCAATACTTGGTCTGGCATCACTGTTTGAGCATTGATGTGCTCAGCTCACTGTTGCCAAGGAAGTGCATTTTGCACTAAATTTAGTGCTTTTGGGAAACCAAAAAGCCAAAATAATTGGAATTCAATGTTTGGTGCGTTATTTAGTGATGCTTTTTTAATTTAAGCACACCGAATGCATAGGTACATATGTATGTATGTATACACTATACACTAATATTCTACATTAAAGACCTGTATGCAGCTCTCAAGAAAAGCAAAAACTCCATATAAAATGACGTACAAGAAATCGCTAAGAAATTTTCTTGAGTCAAATTTTCTCAAGGCAGTACGCAGTTCTTAAGAAATTTACTACGGTTTTCTAAAGTTTTTTGTGAAAAAAGAGCACAAGGCATCCCGGGCTTGCAACAGAAATATATGCCCGCTCCATTATTTCTCGAGGAAAGAGTGAGGCAACAAGCTGTGAAGTATCAAAAATGTCAAAATTCCTTGGACACACACACGAAATAATGGCAATTTTTTCTTGACCGTTTTCTTGAGAGCTGCATACAGGGCTTAAGATGGAATTAATTTACTGAATAAAATGTGAGGAATAGGTAAATTATACATGTTTAGCGTTGTTATAAATGTGTTGAAATTAATTTATTAACAAAAACGTGAAGAAATGGATATGTATATACACTTTTTACTGACTCAAAAAAATTATTAAACATGATAATAAAAACTTGGCGTTTTTGTTTTGGAAAAATTGGCTTTTTCAGGTGGCCTGATGCCACACTGGCTCAGTTGTCGCAAAAGTACACATGCAAACACGCATTTTTACTTGAAAATAAGTGTGTAGTGGTTAAAATGTATACGTTGCCATTTACGTACAGCTCACTTCACCTCGCCTAGCACACTCGCGTGCTCGTAGTTTTCCCGCCACGTCGACTACGTGCTACTAGAGGAAAGAATAAAATTGACGTGGATTCCCGGCCATGCCGGTATCAATGGAAACGAGTTCGCAGATAAAGCAGCCAAATCAGCAACGAAAGCTCCAGTTTTTACTTTCATGGCATTCTCAAGCAAAGCTGTGGCGATATTAATATCCAAAACTGCGTATCAACGATGTGCCATTAAGTGGGCAAATTACTCCCACATATACAAGTCACACAATCCAAATAGAACTGCCATCCGGCTTCCTATGACGACAACAACCATGAATAAATGCTTCATCCGCCTAAGACTAGGTCACACTAGCCTAACTCACGCCAATTTATTGAAAAACAAGTCTCAGCCAACATGTCAATTTTGCCGCAATGCCTCCTTAACCATCCCCCATATTCTCAAATACTGCCCGCTACTTACAGATTCCATATCTTCCTTCTTCCCGACCCCGAACCCTTTAGAATTGCTTACTTATCCGAATGAGAAAAATATTAAACTGATGTTTGAGTTTTGAAAAAAAATCGGTATTGATAAATTATTATAATCCGTCACAACGCATACACTTACATACAAGNACTGCCATCCGGCTTCCTATGACGACAACAACCATGAATAAATGCTTCATCCGCCTAAGACTAGGTCACACTAGCCTAACTCACGCCAATTTATTGAAAAACAAGTCTCAGCCAACATGTCAATTTTGCCGCAATGCCTCCTTAACCATCCCCCATATTCTCAAATACTGCCCGCTACTTACAGATTCCATATCTTCCTTCTTCCCGACCCCGAACCCTTTAGAATTGCTTACTTATCCGAATGAGAAAAATATTAAACTGATGTTTGAGTTTTGAAAAAAAATCGGTATTGATAAATTATTATAATCCGTCACAACGCATACACTTACATATGTACATCTGAAGCCGATAGCCCTGGCNACCTTTGTATTCTCTCAATCGTGACTTACATATGTACATCTGAAGCCGATAGCCCTGGCAGCAAGTGCTTAATTGATTATAATTTTAATTGTAATTAATTTAAATATATAAATAAATAAAATAATGTAAAGAAGCGGTGTCGGGTAACGAAAAGGAAGTATTGGGTACCGAAACCTTTTTTAAGTATTAGGAACCGAGTATTGGGTACCGACAATTCAGCACATCACTTGTCAAAAATCATCAAAATTGAAAGCCATTACTGGCCATCTCCACAGGATAAAATTTATTGCTGCCCAGCTGTCATTTACGTAGGCTGAATTCAATTTGAGAAGCACTTTTATTATCAACATGTCGCGTTCAAGAAAACAATGTAACTAACTAGCTTCTGAAGAATATTTTCCATTTTAATTCCATTGTATATTAACATTTTAACATGCATAAGCTTAGTATTTTTTTGTTTTCACAAAATCCGCATACCAATGCTGAGAAGCTGATCAAAATTGAAAGCAAAATTGGAACTCAGTTGAAAGGGAACAATTGAAAGCAAGTTGCCCATTCAAGCAATAGATAATAGTGTGTTATACTGGCTACACACGACGAACATCTGCGCGGACATATGCGCCAACATGCTCGCTGTCGTTTGTCACAGACGGTGAGCGGCTCATATGTGATTTTGTCATGGTAGCGTAATGATGATTAGCAAAGACGCGGATGATGCAATTGCAATGCTTTTAACTTAACTTTTATATGTACGTGTTACTTAAATTTATTTATATTTTACTTGTATGTATGTACATACATATACTTATAGTAATTTAGCCTAATTTATCATAAGTTCATAACGTACATGGCTTGGCTGCACTTATCCGTCGATGTGACAATGCAAGCATCACCACAAATTAAGTTGTTTTTGTTTCCAATGCGATGCTCGCAAACCACACTACAAACGACGAGCCTGCTCGCTGAAAATCTACATTTTTNCACCACAAATTAAGTTGTTTTTGTTTCCAATGCGATGCTCGCAAACCACGCTACAAACGACGAGCCTGCTCGCTGAAAATCTACATTTTTTGCTTGAGACACAATACCCGGCGAATGGCAAATTTCGCCCAGCAGAGCGATGCCGACGACCAACTTTCGCCCAGCTAATTCGCTTACTGAAACACAAATAGAGCGGTATCGAGCGGTTCGAATGCTGTCAGCTGTTCGCCGTTGTTGTGCTTCAGCTTTAATGATTTTTTGCGAGCATGCTCGTGAACCGCCCTACAATCGACGAACATGCACCGCAAGCCGAGCATGTGCCGCACATGTTCGTCGTGTGTAGCCACTGTAAGGGAAGACCCCTACTATGTTTTTTAGATTTGTGCTGAGTCAATACTTTTAAGTATTGATCGATATTCGGTACCGATTTAAAAAGTATCCTCGGTACCGAAACATTTAGGACTCGAATAAAAGCGCACATAGGTAAAAAATATGGAAAAAACGGTTCAGGGGAGACTCGCCTATCGAAATCTGAATGTAGGAGCCAATAGAGCTTTTACTATTGATTCAATGAAAGATGTATATATATATATGTCGGTTCGAGGCCATAATGCAGAGAAACTCTTACTTGGTTGAAGCATTTTTGTTCCAGCTGAATCGGACGATATCATTTTTGTAGGCCTGGGTCAGATTTTGTAACCAGTTATGGTGTTCTGACACGATTTGTATTTGCATTTATACATGCCACTTTTTACATATGGAAATGCCAGCATATCGTGTAAAGGCAAATTAGATTTGTTTCTGTACAAAGCAGATGCACGTACATACGAAATATAATTGTTTCTATTTTCATCTGACACACAGATAGAATCATTTGAGTTTAGTTTATTTCGTTTTCAAAGAGCGTGTTTTTAAATAGTTAAACAAAGACTGTGATTTTGACAGACATACGCAATTACATATGTATTGAAAAAGTCGCATTTGCAGATGCAAATACATGTAGTGTAAGGACACCTTTAGCGACAATTTTCGAGTCGGTATCGGTTTTGTTGACGTATGATATGAAGTAACGTCGATAATAGTTATAGTTATAGTTATATAGTTAATAGCTAGTTTAACCAGAGATTGGTGCTAACGAGACATAGAGTAACCGGCCCTAAAACTGATAAAATAATATATCGCCGATATCATATAAAAAAATTTTTTCTAAACTTGAAATGCATATAATGGCGAATATTTATTAAAGATTCGGTTTCGGGTTCTGAAAAGGAAGTATCTTTTTTAAGGTATTGGGTACCGAGTTTTGGGTACCGACAATTCACCACAATTATAGTGTTTTTCTGTAGCGTCGCTAAACTGCGCCGGTACCAGTTTTGGATGCATCGAAGCACAACATCGATATTTTCGATGAATCGTTGTTTTTCCGGCATATCTATAAAAATATTTTGGTTGTAGAGGTGTCGGTGAAATGTTGCCGAAAGAGTATCTTGACAGCTGGAACGAATTATGTCCAGAGTGCACAATGGTTGAGACTGATTTGGGAAATCCTTCGGATACATGGCTTACTAAAATCCTTATAAGCTATTTAAGAATGTTTGGATATAGAGTTGAAATACCGTACGCCGAAGATGGTACTCGGGAAAGGCGGCTTTATTTAATAAAATTAGTTCGCCAGATTGATCACATATATAAAATAACTGACAAGACATTTATATTTACATATTATGATTTACTGAAGCCAAGTAAGGAATAAATATACAGATTAATTAATTATTGTCATCACGAATAATGTTTTTTTCGTTAGCTATTAAAAAAACGTCGCATATGTTGAGAATTCTCTTGAACTATCTATATTACTTCAATATGTTTAAAACAAACGTTTTCAAGATGGCTGCGAACCGATTGAAAGAACGCCAAGATTTGATGGAGGAAGTAAAATGCACTATTGCAGAGAATGAGAAACGCCGTATTAAAGCAGAAAAGGTACATATCGTACACATATGGGTAATTAGGTGGGCTTTCAACCCCCAAAATTGGTCAAAATTTTGGAAAGGGGGTACCATTAGGGCGTCTGGACCCTAATAACAAGAATCCGAAAGGGGAAATTAACTTTTTTTGGTAATTCTCTAGTGTAGGGTAACAACCCCTAAAAAAGGTCCGGAAAAGTCGGGAGGGGTACTAAATGACGCGTTTCGGTCCCCCTATTAACAATCCGGAGGGGGAAGGCTAATATTATTAACCATTTAAAAGTTATGAAAAAGCTTTTGTTAAATTTCGTTGTTTTCTATGGGCAATTACACCGACAAAGATTCACTAAATCACCTGTTCTCACTTTTTAAACACTATTAAAATATATAATTTAACTTATTTATTAAACAAACACATAGTCTTATCAACCTAAGATAGATTATTTTGTTATTAAAAAGAAGTTGACAATCTTTGCGAAATGAAACGCGAGATTCCAAAATAGCTATAGTGCTGCCACTATTAGCATTTCGTAATAATTCACTTTTCCTTATAAGGTGTGTGCACTGTTCAATGCTTTTCGGTATCTTCTTTCGTTTAATATATATATAAATAATGAAAATTTTTAATAAAAAATCGCGCGATTTTTTATTACAAATTTTCGCCTGCGGCGCTTTTTCCATAAAAATCAAGAGTACTGTTTATGAATTTGTACAACGATTTTGGGTTGCTGTGCCCAAACGCGTGAATCGAATCAAAAAACTTGTACACACACTTGTAGACAACAGTTCACGCTTTATTAAAAAAAATTTAATTCACTAAATCTGTGCACTAATTTAACAATAATGTCGGTTGGAAATATGGTATTTGTTGCAAATTTTTGTTATAAATTTGTATATACATTTTTATATACAAGATATTTTTATAAAACACCCAGTAACCAAAATAGACATCACTGGGGCGGCAGCCCCAGGTTTACCACACAGAAAGAGAATTCTAGTTACCTCATCCTTTACCAAGGATACATCACTGGGGCGGTAGCCCCAGTTATGTCACACAGAAAGGAGAATTCTTATTTATTTTAGCTGTAATTAAAAGTAAGCGTCATGGAGTGCAAAAAGTGCGATTTTTCATTAAAAATTTTCGCCTGCTTCGCTTTTTTAATAAAAATTAATACTTCGATAAATAATGCAAATTTTTAATAAAAAATCGCACTTTTTCCACTCCATAACGCTTGCTTTTAATTACAGCTAAAATAACTAAACCATGAAAGTAGCACTGCCACGGTATAGCGAAATTTGCTATTATATTTTGGTTAGAATATCTTATTTACAGGGTTCGTATTTGCACACACATGCGCAGCACATCCTAACATTTTACGCTCACACACGTGTGCTGTGCATATAAAAAATTAAAAACTTGCTCACATCACATGTGTGTGTTGTTTGGTTAAAAGCACGGGCTCATGTGTGTACTTTATTTTTATTAATATAAAGCACACGCACATGTGTGTGCTTTGCGTAGAGAAACTTATACACTTCGATTTCTATCTCAAATCTTAAAATAATTTTTTAATATGTTTTCTGTCATATAAAAAGCAAACAACATCTCACTTTTTATTGAATTGTCTTTCAAAAAATAACGTTTAATAAACAAATTCTTTTAAATATATATTATGTGCATGTGCATGGGCTGAAATTTGTACAAAAATCGGCTCACACACATGTGCATGTGCTTAATAACAAACAGCACACACTTTTCTGTGAGCAGTTTGTTTTCCACTTATGCACACACATGTGTATGAGCAGTGAGTACAAGTTGAATGTGTTTCTGGCGTGTGTGTGAGCAGAGCATGTGTGTGCAAATACGAACCCTGCTTATTTAGGTGAAAGTAAAAAAAGAAGAAGTGTATAGTGTAAACTGAGTATAATAGCGCAAATGAAATGTGAAATAAAGTGGCAATACCAGCGATTTGAGGTTATAATAGCTGTGTTTTCGTATTCTCCACCAAAAAATATCCAGTAACTTGCCAGTAACCAAATTTCGGAGAGTAAGTCAATAGTTGTGTTTTTTTACAAATTATCCAGTAACTTGCCAGCAACTCTCCAGTAATTTTATTTCTAAGAATTCGCTCTCATAGAAAAAATTTACAAAAAAGTACGTGAACGCTTTTCCAGTAATAATTTGCAAGTTTCATGAACAGCTGATTAATTGGTTGTTTATTCGCAGCATATTCCTACTAAAACAATATATTTTATATTTAAATATGTTCATTTTGTGAATTTGCACAATAAAAAGCCACAAACAGTTTCCTTATTAGTTTAAATTTCATCCAGCAACATGCGATCAGCTGTTTTTCGTACTGGCAAATTCTTACAAGTAAAAATTTATCCAGTAAAATCCAGTAAAAACTTGCAACTTCAGCTGTCATTTTTCGCTCTCTCAATTTCCCCTACTTTGCAAGTTGTTGCGTACGAAAACGCCAAAACATGAAAATTCGTAAAAACTTTTACTGGAAATGAGTAAAAAAACGCAACTAATATTTACTCCCAATGAGTGAAATATGCAAGAAAGTACGAAAACGCAAAACCAGCAAGAAGTTGCTAGTTTTATGAACAGCTGATTTATTTGTTATTTTCCGATGCAATTTTCTTAGAGAACTAGTATTTTCCATCTTATTATATATTTAAATGGGTTTATTTTGTCAATTGCAACTCTAAAAGCACCACAAACAATTATTTTGTTAATGTGAATTACATTAAGCATCATGCCATCAGCTGTTTTTCTTACTAGCAAATAGTTGCTAGTAAAAATTTATCCAGTAAAAATCCAGTAAAACTTGCAAGTTCAGCTGTTATTTTTGCTCTCTCAATTTCCCCTCTTTTGCTAGTTTCTTGCAAGTTTATGCGTACGAAAACGACATCCAGTAAAAAACCAGTAAATTAGTACTGGATTTACTGGATAGTGCGTACGCGAACAGGGCTAATAATTTTGGCAGTCGCAAAGTTTGTTTACTCTGTTTTATTAACGAAATATATAAAATAAAAGTGAATAAATGATTTGGTTTGCATAAAAGAATAACCGGAGACGTTTTAATAGTGTTTTAAATGGAAACTGGTGATTTAGTGCATTTTTGACGTGGTAATTGCTCATAGAAAACAACGAAATTAACAAAAGTTTTTTGTTTATAACTTTTAAATGGTTAATAATATTAGCCCTCCCCCTCCAGATTGTTAATAGGGGGTCCGAAACGCGTCGTTTGGTACCCCTCCCGACTTTTCCGTACCTTTTTAGGGGTTGTTACCCTACACTAGAGAATTACCCTTTTTTTAGCCGATCAAAAGTTATTTACCTACGCAGAGAGGTGTTCTCGGCAAAACGTGTTCAGCGCCTTTTTTTCGCAACACAGAAAGAGAATTCTACTTTGTGAGGGTTATAATCCCTAAGTGCGGCCGAAGGCCGCCTATTCAGAAAGAAGTTCTGCGCAGAAATACTTCGGCTTCTTGTTATGGCAATACAGAAAGGAGAAGGGAGTAAGGGAATTCATAAAAATTTTTTCGTACCTTTTTGGATGTTTTTCCCTTTTGTTTCTATCGCTTCGGGTTGGCTTTTTTTTAGCAATTTGATGTGTTTTATGTGCGATTTTCATTTTAATTTCGATTTATTACAAATTTATGATATAAAATTAAGCATGATAAAAATCATGGAATGAAATGCTTTGTGATTGGAACAAGTTCGCGCGTTTGTTTGGTCTGGCAAAAGGCCTAAATTGTGATATATTGTTAGTTGGTTCATGTCGTACACCCATGAACGAAAGACCAGATCAAGCCATGAACAATGATAAAATTATTGGTATAAATGCAGAATACCTACAATTCTCAGATTAAAATTTATATTTGGAACTGATAGAGATCATTAAGGTGAGCGTAGCGTGGTTATATCTAGATAACCAACATTTCAGCTATGGAAAAACTAAAAATGCAGATCGATAGTACTTTTTACGCTGATTTCAACGATATAAATATTTGGACGTCCGTAACGCTAGCTGACCCACTTCTCCAAAAATGATAAAAATTACTCAGGAATTAGGTGCAATTTAGGTGCAATTTAGGGCCTCCAAAATTAATTTAAGTGCTCACTCGGTTTCCGAGAAAATTGCAAAAATATATGGGTCAGCCAGCGTGACGTCACGCTAGCTGACCCACCCACTAATTTTCGTCGAACACTGGTAAATATTATTCAGGAATTAGGTGCAATTTAGGTGCAGTTTAGG
>NW_016158434.1:61885-68952 GCF_001687245.7 Rhagoletis zephyria
CCTAAACTGCACCTAAATTGCACCTAATTCCTGAATAATATTTACCAGTGTTCGACGAAAATTAGTGGGTGGGTCAGCTAGCGTGACGTCACGCTGGCTGACCCATATATTTTTGCAATTTTCTCGGAAACCGAGTGAGCACTTAAATTAATTTTGGAGGCCCTAAATCGCACCTAAATTTTTTGGAGAAGTGGGTCAGCTAGTGTGACGGACGTAATATTTGGCGCAATTGAAAAGTAAAGAAGGTATGAGAAGTTAAGACAAAATTTTATGATATTTCAATATATTAATATTTTCAAAACTACATAACCTATTAAAATGATAATGAAGTCCAAATAAAGACAATTAATTTATCTTTCAGTTGATATATAAAATATATGTATATGATTGTTTATATATTTAAGCCAAAAACAGGTTATAAGAGGTATGACTGAGTAGACGTGTTAATATCGTGCTGCCGGGTTCGTAATTTTTTCGATTGATAATAATTACTAAGAATTCGTTTGCCAGCCGTAACCGTTTATATAAACGTCGCTGATTTCTCAAGCCTTAATAAACATTCAGCCTCATTGCGTAAGTCGTAAATTAGGCTAAATTGTACGACTCGACAACATTGGCATTGTCTACTGTCGTGCTGAAATAAGTAAGCGACGAAAATCGTCGAAAACTATACAGTGCTGCCAAGTTTTTCCGTTTTAACACACTAGTCGAGTGGAAATTTTAGGCAATGACGTGAGACTTTCTATACGATTCGACTATCGAAAAACGACTTGCATTCGACACGACTCTCGCAATGAGGGTGATTGAGTTCGTGTGCTGTAATTTAATTTAACTTTAAAGAAATAAAATAATTGTGCATAATGTCTGTTGCGGAGAAAAATATAACAAGAAGTACAAAGTTGTCCCCGCCGAAGGGTAATACCCCTCCCCATGGTAAGGGCCGTGGTGCTGGGAGTCCGTTAGCAGCAAACTGGCTGCTGCAGTTGGAGGCGAAAATGCATAAGCAGAAAGAGTTTGGTTGAACAGCTGAGCGGGAGCATAAAAAGCTGCTTTCCATAAAGAAAACCATGAAATTCTTGGATGTGAGGCTGACTGCTGTTGAGTCGTCGTGTGAAGTGATTAATGCTCTGAAAGCAGAGATGCTTGCGTTGAAAAAAGAGACAGCTCGGTATGAAAACGAAGCTGTAGCCACTGATCTGGTCATCAACGGCATACCAAATGCTGTTAACGAAAATTGTATCGAGATCTTCTCTGAAATTTGCAAAGCAGTGCCCACAGAGATGCCTACAGTGAGGGAGATTTTCCGGGTACCTGTAAATAAACAAACAAGCAGCAACAAAAGTGCTCCTATAATTGTCAAACTTCTTTCCTCTCATGCGCGCAGTCAACTGTTTAAATCAGTAGCTGGTTATTGCAAAGCAAAGAAAAGAGCTCTCACACTAAATGACATTAATATGGCTGGCAATGCAAACATTTACATTCATGAAAGCCTCTCCAAAGCAAATCGTGCGATAATGCATTATGCAACTCAACTCAGGCGCGAAAAACATCTATCAGCTGCTTTCTCAATACGAGGCGAGGTTCTGGTTAGAAAAGGAGACGGTGATATGGCCATAAGAGTATTTGACAAAAAGAGTATTGACGAAATTGTTGGCACAACCTAAAACACATAATCAAGTAAATGCACTCTTCGTATTACTTATACTGTATATGCAATTGTTTAGATGTAATGTTAGGTTTAAGTTTGGCTAATTTTTTCTTCTTTCTTTTTCTCCTTCTTCTTCTTAAGCTGGGATCACACGATTTGTACATTTGGCAAAAAATTTGTCAAATTCATAGACAAATCATGTGAACGCTAAATTACATTTGTCATTTATCAGAGAACCCAAATATTTGCCTTCTGTTGGCAAATGAAAAACAACCCTGGTGGCCAAATCGTGTGAACACAATGCTGCTACAAAAGCCAAATAAAAATTAAGCAAATGACCAAATATCTGATTTGCCACTTGATGACAAATTNTTACTCTGGCCTTAACTATTTTCAGTAGTCTTGCCATGATTGCTTGTAGCTTGATCTGTTCTTACATTGTAGACATGAAAATGTTTCCTTTTCAGTTCAGTGCAGAAAAGTCTAATTTAACATGACTGTTATGCAAATGTCCTGCGCTGATGGAAATCATAAGCTAATGTTAAATATTCTGTGTAAGCAATTTGCTGGTCTGAACATAGTTCATTTTAACGCACGCAGTCTGTGTTCTGGTAAAATGGACTATGTTAGGCACATTTTTGTACAGTCTCTAATAGATCTGCGTGTCCGAAACTTGGTTCGGTGGTAATGCATCAGATTTTCACTGCTGTATTAAGAACTACAATGTGCTTCGAAATGATCGGATAAACAAAAGGGGAGGTGGTGTGGCAATCTACTGTAAAACTTCTCTTAGCATCAAACTTCTTGCTAAGTCAGTTGACTCTGACATAGAATACTTAATTACAGAGGTTACTGATGGTATATCCAAAGTTTTGATTTCCTGTGTGTACAATCCACATAAATGTTACCCGCTAGATAGTTTCTTTTCTGAGTTGTCTTTGTTTCTTATTGATTATGAGTGTTATGTGATTTGTGGAGATTTCAATGTTAATTTGCTCGTCAATGATTCTAGTAGCATTAAACTACGTGATCATATAACAGCAGCTGGACTGGCTATTGTCAATGACGCAATGCCTACTAGATATGCCAGTAACTCTAATCCCAGTCTTTTAGATTATTTTATTACGTCCAACTTGTCTTATGTACTAAAATTTGACCAACTGTGTTTTATATCGGACCATGATTTAATTTTTTGTATTGTTGATGTTGCATTTAATTGTCCAGAAGCTAGTACTGCTTTCTTGTACCGTGATTTTAGTTCCTTAGACACTAATGCGTTGTTTTCTGAATGTAAACATATATGTTGGAATGATTGCTGGTATTACGAGACGGTTGACAAGAAACTAGAATATCTCAACAATAATTTATCTGCTCTATTTGATCGATATGTCCCTATACGCACTGTTAATACTACTAATAAATCATGCCCTTGGTACAGCGGAAAAGTAAGTTTCGCTATAAAGAAACGCAATAAAATGCATGCCAAATGGAGAAGGTCAAATACTGAAGCTTTGTGGAACTCGTACAAATCTGCTCGTAATGTAGCAACAAATATTATTAGGCAGGCAAAAAGGCGTTACTACAATCGTAAACTAAATCCTTCTCTTCCACCCAGTGAGCTATGGCGAAATTTGAAAAGTCTACGAATCCATGGAAAAACGAATGAAAAATATCAAGTAGACCCCGATACTTTAAATGACTATTTTATTAGTTCAAGCAATCTCTGCAACTCTTTTAAAGTTCAGGGTATTGCTGCCGGTGCTTCTGTCATTAAGGACGCTTTTGAATTCCGGCGAGTTAATGACGACGACGTTATAAAGTCTAATGGCTATCAAGTCGAATGCAGTGGGTAATGATGGAATATCGTGAAGTTTGCCAAAATCGTGCTTCCTTTTATTGCAAATCCTCTTACTCACATAATAAACCATTGTATTACAAGTGGTTGTTTTCCAGCTGCTTGGAAAAAAGCAATTATCTTGCCTGTACCAAAGAAAGCCCTTGCTTCTGATCCATCGGACTATAGGCCAATTAGTATTGTACCCGTATTTTCGAAAGTATGTGAGTCCTTAATGGCCGAGCAGATCACAACAAATAACTTGCTATCGCCATTGCTGTCTGGCTTTAGGCCTAAGCATAGCTGCGCCACAGCTATGACCAAAATTTTAGATGATATTAGGATACCATTCGATAATGGAGAACTTACCTTCTCTGCCTCTTGGACTTTTCTAAGGCATTTGACTCGGTCAACCACATTTTGCTCCTTCGGAAACTCAGGAATTACTTTGCCTTTTCCGACAGCTCCATAAAACTTTTAGCTAGCTATCTTGAGGGAAGAGTTCAACAAGTTAAAGCAGATAGTGTTACATCCCGGGTCAAAGCCTCAACAGCGGGTGTTCCTCAGGGTTCGGTTCTAGGTCCTCTCTTATTTAGTATGTTGGTCAATGACGTGTTTTTAGTGTGCAAATATGTCAACGTCCATGCGTATGCTGATGATATTCAGTTATATCTGTCTAATCGCATTGGCCTTGTCGGAGATTTATGTTATAAAGTTAATAGTGATCTGTCTGAAATTCTGTGTTGGGCAAATAAAAATGCTCTATGCTTAAATGCTGCAAAATCTTACGTTATGCCTATATGTAAAAATGAAGCTGGTAGTAAAAGCATCACATCGTTATGTATCGGTTCAACTGCCCTCAAAACTTCTGAAAAGACCAGAAACCTAGGTTTTATTATAAATAATAAGCTAACCTGCTCTGACCATGTAAACAAGGTTGTTAGCAATGTATTTGTTATATTACGAAGATTGAGAAACTTGCCCTGCAGTTAATTGTACCCCACTTCACATACTTTGAGCTAGTTTACACCAAACTTGATTCAATTTCAGTCAGACATTACGAGGTATGTGTACGGCATTGGTCGCTTTGCTCATATATCGCCATGGAGAGATAAAATTCTAGGATGCAGACATAACAGCCTGGTTGTCCCTAAATTCAATTCTCTAACCTCCAGCCGACTGTTTTTCGTCGGCGCTGCAAGATTGTGGAACTCGATTCCTAACTGTGTAAAAACTGGACTGAATAGGAGTAACTTCAAACGGGAAATATTTCAATATTTCAGTAGTATTGATTTGTCTTCTGCATTTTGACTATAAGTAATCTGGTGGGAACCTATCTTCGAATCCTTATTTGCTTAACCTTCTTACTTATATCTACAATCTACTTCTTCCTATCTGAACTATCTTTTGCTTTGCTAGTATTTATTTAACACTTTAAGCACGAATATTTATAATTTTCTATGGTAATTATTATTATATATTTATTATTTTTTCTATTATTTTATTGTAGTTTGTAATTTTAAATATTAGTTGATGTGCATATAAAAGACTGCAGTGTCTTAGTTGTACAAATATTTGTAACAAATAAATTGAAATAAGTTTTTGAAGTTTTGAAATATTAAAAAATAAGAATATGTAAATTTTTCATAAAATAACCTTTTCGAAAAAAATACCTAAAGAATGTTAGAGAAATTTAAATTATTCAG
The DNA here is from genome assembly GCF_001687245.7 of Rhagoletis zephyria. NCBI lineage: Eukaryota > Metazoa > Arthropoda > Insecta > Diptera > Tephritidae > Rhagoletis > Rhagoletis zephyria. The sequence continues at coordinate 67,074 of NW_016158434.1, forward strand.
AACTTGCAAGTTCTTACCTTTAATTTGATAGTATATATATTTTATTATATAATTGCTTTTGGGTTTTAGGAATTCAAGGATAATACAAAAATTCATTTACAAGCAAGTGGCAAGTGTGATGTGATATCATAATTCCCTTTGCGCAGAACTTCTTTCAGCGTAGGCGGCCTTCGGCCGCGCTTAGAGTAGAATTCTCCTTTCAGTGTTGCCAAAAAATAGGCGCAAGCGTAAGCGTGATATCATAGTTTCTTTTGCGCAGAACTTCTTTCTGTGTGACCGAAGGCGGCCGCTTACGCAGAAAGTTCTACGCAAAAGAACGGTGATATCGCTCTAACGCATTATTTTTCTAGCAATAGAAACAACAAACTCGCCTAGGCACGTCAGGAGGCATCTATATGAACTGACGGACGAAGTCCAGAGGTTCATCAAGCAACCTCTGGACCCGACAGCTTACCGACTGGCCCTGAACGGCATTCACAGGGAGTCAGTCTCGAGTTATGCAGACTCTAGACCTGTGAATGCCGTTCTAGGCATACCGCCCCCGGACACAGACGTGACGGAGCTTCATCTGCCTCGGGAGACAAGAACGACACTAGCACAACTTCGCTCCGGCTACTGCAGCAGGTTAAACTCCTACCTAAGTACATTGAATGAGGATGTGCCAAATGAGTGTCCGGCATGCGGAGAGACCCCACATGACTCGAAACATCTCTTCGCATGCCCGGAAAACCCGACAACCCTAACGGCCTTGTCCTTGTGGGCCAACCCCACAGAAGCTGCACGCTTCCTGGGGCTGCCGTTAGTGGAACTTGACGACAACGACTGAGATACCAACCGTCCTGGGCGGGGCTGTTTTAGCCACTACAACAACAACAACAAACTTTTTTTTTTATTTAAATTTAGGTTTGTATTCTGCAGGATGTCGCAAGTTATTTAACGTCATTATTTTCAGTTTAGAAAATATTGATAATTCAGTCAAAAAGGTCACGAAATGACCTTGGTGCAACAGAAGGATCTCAAAAGCAAATCATAATAAAATATGTATATCAAATTAAAACTTTCTAAATCATATAAATTTCGTTAGCATTCATTATGCAAATTTTCCTAAAACGGCAATTTTATGAATAAATCAATGTATATAATTAACAATAACAACCACCCTGTCAAGTTTAAATAGCGGCAAATCAGCTGCACTTGATAGTAGGAGGTTGACTAAGGAAATGAATTAGCAACAAAAGTTTACGGGGTGTGCATAGCTGCACTTGATAGTAGTAGGTTGAATAAGGAAATAAATTAGCAACAAGAGTTTACGGGGTGTGCATGGCTCAGTGGTTACCGCTTCTGACTTAGCACATCCATGATGCGGGTTCGATCCCTGCTGAAGTCTGATGAGGAAATGTGGTGATCTCCGGAATATCAGCTATGTTGTTGTTGTAGCGGCTACAACAAACCCGCCCAGACCGGTTAATCTCAGTCGTTGTCGTCAAGTTCCACTAACGGCAGCCCTAAGAAGCGTGCAGCATCTATGGGGTCGGCCCACAGGGACAAAGGCGTTAGGGTTGTTGGGTTTTCCGGGCATACGAAGAGATGCGCCGAGTCATGAGAAGAGATGTCTCTCCGCATGCCAGACACTCATTCGTTTTAGTCTGCTCAGTAGGGCGGGTCGATTTAAAAATTGCTCATTGCTCTGTGAAAATCGTATTCTAGGGATCAAAATAAGAAACTTTGCCGAAGGAACCATACCTCTAAAACGAATTCTGATGTCCCCCAATTTGGGTCGAACTTTTGGGTAGGGGCAAATTTTGAAAAATCCCACTTTGACCCATTTAGAGTGCTCCAATCGAGTCCAAATGTATGACCGACCCCCACTAACTTTGGA